>NC_074670.1:34241289-34544861 GCF_029448725.1 Salvelinus fontinalis
TGAATCAAAGAGGTGCGGTGAGCTGCCTTAATCGACGTCCACGTCATCAGAGCCCAGGGAGCAGCTTTTGTTGTGGGTTAATTAACTGTCTTGCTCAAGGGCAGAACGGCAGATATATTTCCACCTTGCCGGCTTGGGGATTCAGATCAGCAACTTTTCGGTTACTGGCCCAACACACTACCTGCCACCCCTTTTGTGAACACATATTGGTGTGTGCATGTCGTGCTTGGGCGGGTACATGGGTGCACGTTTACAAATTGCTCCCCGTGCTGAAATGTAACAAATACCTGACAAATTTTCCACCAACAAGTTCGGTTCCAATTCACCATGCTATAGAGCTCCATGACCCACAAAATAAAATGGCTGTCAAATCCAGGAAAGCACACGTCCGGCTGCTACATTTAGTCCCAGGAGGCTGCTGGGGAGAGACAGGGAGATGGTTTAACTGACTTTATCATGCGTGCAAGCTGTTTTTGGTTATGTTCATTTCAATACATTACCTCAATACTTCACAACGAATACATAAGAGTAATCTAGAAAAACATCAACAGTAAATACTGAAACTCAATAAAAGTCCTGCCCAACTCAAGTTTTTGGCTAATTTCTTCAGAACTTGTGGGGGTTGCTCAATATTATTTCTTGAAATAGTTATCAGAAGCATATGCTTGCCGCAGATCTTTCACTGTGGAGCGCACACTTTGTAGTATGATATGAAAACACCATCTGGTGTGGGAACACAGCTAGGCAAGCTGTGTAGCTAAAAGGCTCTAGTGTCATAGGGTTACCTTACTGCTAGGGATATCCGTTACATTAATCCCCAATGGATTTTGGATTTAATAATCATTACCTAGCATGCATAATGCAACAGCTCTACTAATGTACATGGCCGGTGTACTCTTTCTTATGACAACGTTTGTTGCTAAGTATAGCATATGATCATCATTGTGTTTCACGTTGTTTCAACGTTTTCATAAGGCATTATATTAAACCTTTCCTATTATTGTCTTTCATTAGATTATGTCAAAATAGTGACACTAATTATTACTTATATGTCACTTACGCTGACATATGTCCGGATTCATAAAAATGTAACACATGAATATGAAAATTCCTAACAGTAGCCTTATATTTCAGAATATTGCCTGGAGTGTTTGCTTGTTTGTAGGGTAACATTTTGTCTCCTATGGAGCAGAGACAGTGTGTCCTGCTGACAGCGGAGAACTGGAAACACATTCTGAGACAGGGCCCTCTCCTGAACAAAATGAACATCTGCCGTTTCTCATCAGCTATATTGAAGCTAATGACGGGCCGCAAGTGTGCTGACAGTGAATGGAATTGGATTGTGTACAAGAGCCCCTGTGAGACCAGACATATGTTCTGGAGTGTGTTTGTGGATGGAGTTTTTGTGAGTGTGCGTTTATGTTTATGTTTATGTTTATGTTTATGTTTATGTTTATGTTTATGTTTGAGAGAGAGAGAGAGAGAGAGAGAGAGAGAGAGAGAGAGAGAGAGAGAGAGAGAGAGAGAGAGAGAGAGAGAGAGAGAGAGAGAGAGAGAGAGAGAGAGAGAGAGAGAGAGAGGAGAGAGAGAGAGAGAGAGAGAGAGAGAGAGAGAGAGAGAGAGAGAGAGAGAGAGAGAGAGAGAGAGAGAGGAGGAGAGAGAGAGAGAGAGAGAGAGAGAGAGAGAGAGAGAGAGAGAGAGAGAGAGACCGCTGGCATGAGTTATTAAGTGAAGACGTTGCGTATATTGTGCCTGTGTGGGCGAGTGAAGTGTGTTTTTGACAGGTAGAATAACTGTTGTACCCTTCTTCCCTTTCAATCTCTGTCTCTGCGTCGCTAACAGAGACCACTGCATCACACACATCACAGGAGCCCACTCTCGCTGGATACAATTGTACTGTGACCTCTCCCAGTCTTTGTTCGTATGCACCACAACAACTTCCAGGCTGCTAGCCTAGCGCTCTGCCAAGAGGATTCTCCCAGCTTGCCGCCTCCTCTTCTGTCTAGGGACAGATTAAATTCACACAAATGAAATATTCGTTTTCCACTCTGGCAATTGATGGCCATCTTAATTTCACACAACTGTTGATGTGTTCACCTCTTGCTGTTGCCTTTCTTTATCTTTTATTTTTTTAAATGATTTCACCTTTACGGTAACAGGTAGGCTAGTTGAGAACAAGTTCTCATTTACAACTGCGACCTGGCCAAGATAAAGCAAAGCAGTGCGACACAAACAACAACACAGAGTTACATGGAATAAACAAGCGTACAGTCAACACAATAGAAAAGAAAGTCTATACACAGTGTGTGCAAATGGCATGAGGAGGTAAGGCAATAAATAGGCCAGAGTAGCAAAGTAATTACAATTTAGCAGATTAACACTGGAGTGATAGATGAGCAGATGATGATGAGCAGATTATGGTGTGTAAGAAGTGATACTGGTGTGCAAAAGAGCAGCAAAGTAAATAAAAACAATATGGGGATGAGGTAGGTAGATTGGATGGGCTATTTACAGACGGACTATGTGCAAGCTGCAGCGATTGGTTAGCTGCTCAGATAGCTGATGTTTAAAGTTAGTGAGGGAAATGTAAGTCTATAGCTTCAGCGATTTTTGCAATTCATTCCAGACACTGGCAGGAGAGAACTAGAAGGAAAGGCGGCCAAATGGGGTGTTGGCTTTGGGGATGACCAGTGAGATATACCTGCTGGAGCGCGTGCTACGAGTGGGTGTTGTTATCGTGACCAGTAAGCTGAGATAAGGTGGAGCTTTACCTAGCATAGACTTGTAGATGACCTGGAGCCAGTGGGTCTGGCGACGAATATGTAGCGAGGGCCAGCCGACTAGAGCATACAGGTCGCAGTGGTGGGTGGTATAAGGCTCTTTGGTAACAAGGCGGATGGCACTGTGATAGACTGCATCCAATTTGCTGAGTAGAGTATTGGAAGCTAGTTTGTAGATGACATCGCCGAAGTCGAGGATCGGTAGGATAGTCAGTTTTACTAGGGTAAGTTTGCGGCGTGAGTGAAAGAGGCTTTGTTGCAAAATAGAAAGCCGATTCTAGATTTGATTTTGGATTGGAGATGTTTGATATGACTCTGGAAGGAGAGTTTAAAGTCTAGCCATTTGTAGTTGTCCACGTATTCTAGGTCAGAACCGTCCAGAGTAGTGATGCTAACGATTGAAAAGCATGCATTTGGTTTTGCTAGCGTTTAAGAGCAGTTGGAGGCCACGGAAGGAGTGTTGAATGGCATTGAAGCTCGTTTGGAGGTTCATTATTAACACAGTGTCCAAAGAAGGGCCAGATGTATACAGAATGGTGTCGTCTGCGTAGAGGTGGATCAGGGAATCAACCGCAGCAAGAGCGACATCGTTGATATATACAGAGAAAATAGTCTGCCCGAGAATTGAACCCTGTTCACCACTATTTCTCTCTCTTTCTCTCTTCTTTCTGTTGTCGTGATTCTTTTGCACACGGCCTTGAGTTCAACTTTTGTATAAATAGACGTGAAGTACTATATAACGGCCTTTTTCACAACCTCTTGAAATATTTGCGAGTCATTTAAAATGAGAAGTTTGCATGAACCCCGGTGAGGAGGATCTAGGCAAGTGTGTGTATGTAGGTGAGAGCGAGTGAGTGAGTGAGAGAGAGAGTAAAGGAGAGTGCTCTCCTTCTCGCCTGCATTCTGGAGAAGCTAATCACGTGAAGAACATTTTCTGGTTTGGAGGGATAGAGACCAGCCTCTGAAGTGGCTCGTCGTGTTTGGAGAATTTCAACCGATCAGCAGCTAGCGAACGCAGCTCTAATTCTCCTCACAGAAGTGTGGCTTTGGAACAGTCACAATGCATACAGCAGCAAATACATCTTGAGACTTCTCGACTGTTATTTCACACACAAAATGCATTTAGGTAGTGTTTTCCCCAAAGCATAAATTACATTTGGGGAGACAAAATGAAAACGCAGAGACCGGCTGTTTGAGGAGGAGGGGCAAAAGGGAGCAAATGAAATGAAAGTGATGTCATATCATGAGGAAGATTGATTGACTGGCCATGATGAAGTATTAGGTACAGTAGATAAAGTAATTGAATATTCAATACATCCCTGTCTGGCACTTAAAAGCAGCATTAAGAAATAAAAGAGACAAGAGACTATAAATTAGTTGAATTAATCTTCTGCCTACAACTAAAATGAAATAAGCATAACTATATGTATCGATTAAATGGTTTGTAATTTCATTGGTTCTCAGCATAAGCATTGGCTGCTCTATGACAGTGAGGCATGATAGTGAGCCATCCATTATATATAAAATCATTGCCATTGTTTACATTTACATTTAAGTAATTTAGCAGACGCTCTTATCCAGAGCGACTTACAAATTGGAAAGTTCATACATATTCATCCTGGTCCCCCCGTGGGAAATGAACCCACAACCCTGGCGTTGCAAGCGCCATGCTCTCCCAACTGAGCCACACGGGACTCGAGGTAAGTAAGGGCAGTGTTCGTGTGATATTAATCATGTAGGCCCTACTTAAAAAAAGGCTAACAGAGAGGAGTCTTGCTACTATTGTTCTAAGCTGTTGAAAAATGCATATGTTCCTTTACCTACTGTTCACTTAACTTAGCTTGCATCACTTAGCTTTCAGTAACTTCCCTCTAAACTTGTTATTTTACATTCTAAAATGGGTGGTATAGCCTACCTCATGTTAAATTAAGTGTGCTCAAAGCTCAGTGGTTGGCTGAATTTGTCACATAACCATTGGCATCCATTGAAGTTGGCATAACTTAAAGACGAAATCCGGGATCTTAAGCACAACAATATATTGTACGAATTGGATTCATCACATATCATACAAATTGCTAATATATGTATGTATGTATATATATATATATATATATATATGTATATTATTATTTAAAAAATTCAGGACGTAACATCAAACAAATTGGATGACGTAGTACGCAGGAAACGAGGACCCGTTCTGGCTCATGAGCACCACTTTCAAAGCTACTGGTTGACATTATACAATTGTTGTACAATTTTATTTCTCGTGTTAACAATAAATTATTGAGGTTCGATGCCGATATAATGTAGGGACAAAATTGAGTGGTTCGCTTCCAAAAAGTGGGCCACAACTGGGTAAGTCGAGTTGTTGCACCTAATGGTGCTACGATGCTCCGAGATTCGTACTTTTAATTTGCGCTTTGTTTTACCCACATCATTTTTACCACAAGGACAATTTATAAGATAAATACAGTACATGCCTTAGTGGAGCACGTGATATCACCTTTGATTGGGATCTACACTTGTAGTTTCCATCCGGTAGAGGCGCAAATAGACGTTGTGCAGGGATATTTTGGGGTGGTAAATCAGAGTTCACCAATTGATCTCTGAGAATCTCTCGTGAGAATACGACCAAGGGAGGGTCCGAAAACACATTACCGATAATGTCATTGGATCTTAGAATGTGCCAATGTTTGTGAACAATTCCCTTAATTTGTTTCCGAGCACTTTGAATAGCGGGTAGTTAGAACGCAAGAATGCTTCTTTTTGCGAGACTGTCCTTGAAAGAGATCATGTCTCGATTTGTTTTCTCAATGGCATACTATAGAGAAAGAGACATTAGGCTGTTGGTCTAGTCTCTGACAAAGCACAAGCAAATGCCTGAATTTCATGACTATTGTACAGTGTTGCACCATTTAACAAGGTCCTTGTTTCCACGTATGACTGAGAGAATCAATTTAATCACGAGCACCGGTAGAAACAATCAATCGGTGTCTGAGCTTCACTGATTATAAGCTAAAACCAGACCTCATTGTCAACCGGGGTAGCCTAGCAAAAAATATACTCAAATCACTCTATCCTATACATTATCTATGTCCCATAGAAATGACGGTATGAACACTAGTTGTTTAGCAGGGTAAAAACAAGAAAAAGAAGAGGAGAGGGAGGACGCTGAAGGTTAGGAGGAAAAAAAATAGGCCTAGATATAGTAGAAAGAGTCTTTTCTCTTTGATTCCCTCAGACGTTTACAGGCCTGCAGAAGGAGTGCGATTGACCATCTGGCCCTCAGTATGGAGCTATGCACTGTAAAAACACTCAAATCAATGGAAACAACTCCACCTTGGATACCCACCATTACACAGATGGTGTACATGGAGAGAACTGCTTAGGCTTCCTAACGAAGAGCAGACACTGCACAGACAGAACACCCCACGCCACAGGCCCGCCACCACCACCCACTTCCAGTGAATGTTGCTTGCTTGTACGGTATTGTAACGTATTGTTCAACGCTGGCCGGCGACCATGAACTACAACAGGGCCCTCTGGTGGTCTGTTGATAAATGGCTTTGACCCGGATACACTCTCTTAACGTCACACATAATGTACATGCACACAGCGGAGTCGTTTCAACTAAACCTAGGGTATGGCAAGCTAAATTGACTCCAGCCATTATCACCGTGTTGCTGTAGTTTCACTCACCTCAGTCAATAGGGGACTTAAAACTCTACAAAAAAAGTTATACAAGAATTCAGTGCTACGCACCGGGATTAAAAATCTAGTTTAGTTTCATGTCAAGTCAAACAGCAGTGACCTAGCCAAAGCCATCTACTACAGACATCTTTATGCGCTGTTCCCTGCAGCTGCATTGATGCGCTCTCCATAACTCCAGCCAGCCAGGCTACCACATGGTCCTAAAGAGAACCCTCAAATATCACTAAACTGCATTTGGCTTTTAAGGGTTGGAATGATTGGAATGATTTCAGGGTTGGAGTGATCTTAGTAGCCTATTTTTAATTGTTGATGTTGAGCTAGGTTATGGCGACTGCCAATTGACACCCCTTACGCACATATAGTCTAGGGTATCACATGTACCGTACATGAGCATGCGATGATGCCCATAAACAAACATACAGTAGATTACGTGCAGACAGGCATACAAAGTCATTAAAAGGCACTCAGAAATTAACTTAAAAATGAACGTTTACAGAGACAGTGTTATTGACATAGATGTCACTATATTATTACTGTATAACATATGCCTAAGAAGTACAGTAGACACAACCCACACACACACACTCACACACATTCAGACTGTACACATAGACACGTTTTCAGGCATTTCATTTTTTCTGTTCTAAAGCATTTGTATGTTTTTGTTGATGTGGACATCAACTCAAATTCAGCACATTTTCTTGGCACATCCTTCTCATCTGCCTTCTGTCAAAAGCCTAACTCACGGATACAGAAAGAACTGCACCTGCACTAGAAGAAAAATCCAAATAATATTCACAAAAAAATTGCAATAACGCAGCTTGTAGCGCATTTCAAGGTAAATTTGTCTCAGACGGTGGCCTTTCAACAACAAGACCTGTCACAGGCTATTTTCAGACTCCATTGAATGTGCTGCGGTAATAGAGAAAAAAAAGGTTCTATTTTGACAAAATTCTTCAACTTGCATCACTAAAACAAAGCAGACTCTGCGCGCGGCATCTAAGAAATCACAACTCTCCACGACAATGTCGTAGCTGTTCACAATGCTGCAGTCAATCATCAAGACATGACCGGACAGAATAAACGATGACAAACCACATCTGTAATACTCAATACAATAGCATAGTTTTCTAGTGAGGAATCATGGTTTGGCTTGCTCTCAATATTTTTCTAATAATTTGTATAGGAAAATATACATATATAGGCTAGTCATTTCAACTACCAGAAATCAACATTTATTTAACCAAATATTTGATTATATAGAATGTGTACTGTATGGCCTATATGACTGTCTTAGTGGTTATTTGTTGACAGGTTAAAACGAGATTATGGTGTAGCCTAATAACCATGTAATAACATATATTTTACTTTAAGACATAGGCCTGCCTGTTCTTTAAAAACAAATGGACTGGATTTGGGCAAAATAGATTATACCCCATGTTTGTTCACTATTTTACATAATGACTGGTTAGGGTATGTGTTAAAACAAAATATTCACATTTGTCCAGGACCCTATCATATCTCTCTCCATCATTTAAATTGAGCCTTGTAAAGCTACGTTAATGTCGACTAATACCATTTTGAGTAATTGTCCTGCATGGCACCGAGCCACTTGTCAAAAGCGATTTACATTGGGACAAAAACGTATTGATCTTCATTCTGTCCCTCTCTCCTCCCGGCGAAAAAAGGTTTCATCGTATCGCCACGCTCAGAATGAGAATTCTCACATTGTTTTACTTGGAGTGATTCCAAAAGACAGCGGCAGCATCACGTGCTCACTTGTATCATCACATTAACCGTAAGGCAAGGGGGAAAGATTGTGAAAAAAAAGCCACTAGAGATCAACGCAGGAGTTGCTTACAAACTTCCTTCACTCCTTAGGGCTTCGCGTCATGCGGCTGTCCAAGACAGGCGACACCTGTGCCATCTCAGCACACGGGGTCCCTTAATGTACGTTGTTGTTCCTTATTTGCCCTCTCTTATGTACAATAAGATGTTTGTGTTGTGCATATTTATATTGTATTGCTATGCAAACTTGATCTACTTTTTCAAACATTTGTAAGCATGTCGACCTTCTCCAAAATGAACAACTGACGTGAGAAAATGTACGTTGTTGTTCCTTATTTGCCCTCTCTTATGTACAATAAGATGTTTGGGTTGTGCATATTTATATTGTATTGCTATGCAAACTTGATCTACTTTTTCAAACATTTGTAAGCATGTCGACCTTCTCCAAAATGAACAACTGACGTGAGATGAAGACGAATCATGTGTGTTGATGTAGGATGTATTTATAACGCATCAACAATATCGATTGCCACATGATAAACCACACAGGGAACATATAATAGACTATCAGAAAATAATGGCGTTGAAAAACAAACAAGCATGGGTAGGGGTCATTTTTACACGTCGGCTACAATGTGGTTGAATCGACGCCTCCTGACACGAAGTCACAATAGTTGCACAGCATTTAATCCAGTGTATCACTGTCGTATAAACTATTGTGGGCTATAGTCTCTGCAATATCGTTTTAGATGCACACAATCATCTGATAGCATACATTTAAAAAGAGCGTAAAATATATATAAATATTTTATAGATGACGGGCAAGACCCTTACTCCAAAAACCACAGATGCTGCGCAAGCAGATAGACACTCACTTTCCTAAATAGATAGGATTTCCACTCCCAAGAACGATACTGATTATTTACCTATAACCGGTCCATATTACACATAAATAGACAATTAATGACACTTACCTATTCGAATGACATGAGGCATCCCACAAGAGTACTGAATCCAAAAGATACATAGAATGGCCGATGTCCAGTATTCCAAAATCGAACTCCGGGCAGACAACCAAGTGTTTCGCATGATTGTAAAGTCGTGTGATCCACTTTTTAAGATTCCAAAGTCGCTTCAGTGTTGCTCACCAAATTTGAATTCGACAGAGTCATATGTGGATTTGTGTGTCTGCGACAAATGGGCTCTCATTGTACTTGGTGCAACATTCTCCCAGTTTTTTCACTCTCAAGGCTTTGAACGGCTTGTCGAGATTATACCCCAGTTCCACACACAGGCGGATCAGTGTTACACCTGCGAATGCTGGCTGCTACAATTAGCCTTGCACGAGTCTGTATCCCTTCCCCTCCTACGGTTGATGCTATTTGTCTGCTGGCTCGAGAACAACCGGGCTGGATTCCCGTACAAATGCGGAAGGGGACTGCGCCTGCGGTACTTTTGGTCGCCTCCAACGATGCTCTGACCGGTGTTAGCCACAAGAAGCCTTGAAAACCTTTCTTAATACGTTTCTTCAGAATTCATGCAAGCTCATAACACATTTCAAATATATAAAATATCTGTGCTGATTTGAAATATTACATTTTTCAAAAATGTAGACATAGCCAAATTGCAGTTATTATCATGCAGATTGTTGTCTAAATTGCAATTAATGTTCATTTAGAAAAATTATTCGAAAGATTTAAGAAAAGCTTCTTCATAATGCAGAAGTCGTTGCTGTCTGTTTTTCTCATAGCGCAGTGAAGGAATAACCTATTGCGCTTCAAGTTTTAGAAAAATCAATAACAAAAAATCCGTGCACGACCAGAATGGCTTTTTTTTTAACGGAATGCTTGTTCAACTCGCAACCTGTGCGTGGTTGGACAGATTCACTGGTGATGGTGTTTTTTGATACTGAGCAAAGCTTGGGTTGTGGGAGCGAGCGCCACCAGCCTTATTCAATAGTGCCACTAGAGGCACTTGAATCATTAGGCATACATCACAATATCTCCATGAAACATTTGACACATGAGATTATACCACCAGATTACTAAATGTTCAATTATTACTTATTTCTATTTATTTTACATCTATGTGTTGATGGTGCACTTTTGGTTAGATGAATGCTCCCTAAAAAAAACAGTTCATTATAAATATCTTGTTTGTCAAAAATAATCAATGGTGCATTGCTTCAAATGCATATTCTGCCAATTCTACCAAAACAATTGCAATGACACACACTACAAAAGTCTCCCCTTTTAATCTAACAGTGTAGTCTACCCACCCCACTGAATCATTTGGAAAGAATAGGCTGCTCTAATGTAAAGTTGTCTCTAAGGTAAAAAGTGCAGCCATGTCCTCACTGCTTTCAGGCCTAATCAACATGGTGAAAGACAAAACAAAGCCTGTGAACAAATGTAGCAGGAAACGATTGAACGGGTTGAATTGTGTATTTACATGTTGGAAAATAATAGTCTGGCAGTGGGGCGTGGGCCATTGACAAAGCAGACTGCTCATCACGGTTATTTGGAGAGCTCTGTCTGTGTCAATGAGTACATTAAACTCACGTAACTGCTTAGGGCCTTTCTGTCTGTCAATTTGTCATGCTTTATATGGAGCCGTCAGTCGCAAGACGGTGGGTGAAACATGAGTGTAATCACATAGAGAGTGTGTCTGTCACGCCCTGGCCATAGAGAGGCTTTTATTCTCTATTTTGGTTAGGCCAGGGTGTGACTAGGGTGGGCATTCTAGTTTCTTTATTTCTATGTTTTCTATTTCTTTGTGTTTGGCCGGGTGTGTTTCTCAATCAGAGGCAGCTGTCTATCATTGTCTCTGATTGAGAACCATAATTAGGTAGCCCTTTTTTCCACCTGTCTTGGTGGGAAGTTGACTTTGTTTGTGGCACAGCCCTAAGCTTCACGGTTTGTTTTGTATTGTTTATTGTTTTGTCTGCGTCGTTTCTAATAAAGAGAAAATGTACGCTCACTATGCTGCACCTTGGTCCACATCGTGCTTACCGTGGCTAGCGCAGTACTGGTAAGGCACCGTGTTGGTGTCTGCCGTGCGCGTGCACAGCCCGGTGCGCTACCTTCCAGCTCCCCGAATCGGCCGGCTAGAGTGGGCATCGAGCCAGGTCGGAGGATGCCGACACAGGGCATTTGGCCGCCAGTACGTCTCTACGGCCCAGGATATCCTGCGCCGGCTCTGCGCACTGTGTCTCCGATGTGTCTGCACAGCCCAGTGCGTCCTGTGCCTGCGCCCCGCATCTGCAGGGCGAAAGTAACCATCCAGCCAGAACGGGTTGTGCAGGCTCCTAGCTCGAGACCTCCAGTGCGCCTCCACGGCCCAGTGTATCCGGTGCCTCTGCCTAGGACAGGGCCTCCTGTATGTCTCTCCAGCCTGGTGAGTCCTGTGCCTGCGCCTATAATTAATCCTCCTGTGTGTCTTCCCAGCCTGGTGAGCCCTGTGGCAGCTCAACGTACCAGACTGCCCATACGTCTCCTTCCTCCAGTGATGATCCATGGCACGAAGCCTCCAGTGATGATCCATGGCAGGAAGCCTCCAGTGATGATCCATGGCAAGAAGCCTCCAGTGATGATCCATGGCAAGAAGTCTCCAGTGATGATCCATGGCAAGAAGTCTCCAGGGATGATCCATGGCAAGAAGCCTCCAGTGATGATCCATGGAACGAAGCCTCCAGTGATGATCCATGGAGCAAAGCCTCCAGTGATGATCCATGGCACGAAGCCTCCAGTGATAATCCATGGCACGAAGCCTCCAGTGATGATCCATGGCACGAAGCCTCCAGTGATGATCCATGGCACAAAGCCTCCAGTGATCATCCATGGCAAGAAGCTTCCAGTGATGATCCATGGCACGAAGCCTCCAGTGATGATCCATGGCACGAAGCTTTCAGTGATGATCCATGGGACGAAGCCTCCAGTGATGATCCATGGCACGAAGCCTCCAGTGAGGAGTCATGGAGCGAAGGCCTCCATTCCGGAGCCTCCAGCGAAGGTCTCCAGTCCGGAGCCTCCAGCGACGTTCTCCAGTCCGGAGCCTCCAGCGACGTTCTCCAGTCCGGAGCCTCCAGCGACGTTCTCCAGTCCGGAGCCTCCAGCGACATTCTCCAGTCCGGAGCCTCCAGCGACGTTCTCCAGTCCGGAGCCTCCAGCGACGTTCTCCAGTCCGGAGCCTCCAGCGACGTTCTCCAGTCCGGGGCCCGCAACGAGGGTTCCCAGGTGCCACTAAAGTGGGGGGAGCCAGAGCCAGAGGGGGGGTCTACGTCCCACACCAGAGCTGCCGCCGTAAAGGAAGCCCACCCGGACCCTCCCCTTTAGAGTCAGGTTTTGCGGCCGGAGTCCGCAACTTTGGGGGGGGGGGGGTGGGGGGGCGGGGGACACTGTCACGCCCTTATCATAGAGAGGCTTTTATTCTCTATTTTGGTTAGGCCAGGGTGTGACTAGGGTGGGCATTCTAGTTTCTTTATTTCTATGTTTTCTATTTCTTTGTGTTTGGCCGGGTGTGGTTCTCAATCAGAGGCAGCTGTCTATCGTTGTCTCTGAGAGCCAGACTTAGGTAGCCCTTTTTTCCACCTGTCTTGGTGAGAAGTTGACTTTGTTTGTGGCACAGCCCTAAGCTTCACGGTTTGTTTTGTATTGTTTATTGTTTTGTCGGCGTCGTTTCTAATAAAGAGAAAATGTACGCTCACCACGCTGCACCTTGGTCCACATCTTTTAACGGCCGTGACAGCGCCACCACCTGCAGTACACACCCCCTCTCTCCGCCACTTCCTCTCTGCTGTAGGTACAGTAGTGACTGTGTGGAAGTATCAAGTCACATCACACGTGTATTAATCTACTCGGTGATACACAGTACTTATTTACTGCCATGAAGCATTTCAGTGAAAACGTACATTATTATATCAGTTTGTCCCTTTGTCACGACTTCCACTGAAGGTGGCTCTTCGTGTTCGGGCGGCGCTCGGCGGTCATCGTCACCGGTCTACTAGCTGCCACCGATTCCCTTTTCTTTTTCTGTTGGTTATGTCTGTACTGGTTTCACCTGTTTCTTGTTTGGGGGTTGTTTCAGGGCTATTTAAGCATTTCATGCCCGCCTGATTTTGTGTGGGCTTGTTCTCTGTTTTGTTTGTGGATGGTTATGTTTTGTATTTTTCGGACTGTTTGGTCTCCTGTTTTGGGTCGGTCAATATTTTCGCCTGTTGTTTTGACGTGACCATTTACTTACCGAAATAAATACGTTTTTTTCCGAAACCTCTGCTCTCTGCGCCTGACTCCACACCCACCACTCCTAGCTACATAACACCCTTGTTATAAATTGAATTTATATTTTAATGAAGGAAAGGCTGAGTGTGAAATGTTGTTTTCTCTAGACCGAGTCTCTACCTCTGCACTTGGTTTATATATTGAAATATAAAGGGATTTCAAAGATTCTGTTGAAGATACTCAGTCTGAAGATGGCGAAATGGCGATCTAGTCTTAATGAGCTTATGAATGCACTGATGGGAGAATGGCCTGGCCCATTGGTTTTATATTCCTATTTTGAATGGGGGGGGAAACTGCTTGTATGAGAGGGCATGCGAGCTAAAATAACTATAACTGTCTCTGCCACTGCATATTCATGTCTTGAGGAGCAGACCCTTGGCACATTAAAAGGACTATCAATGTGACGTATGTGGCCCTGCTCTCACATTATCAAGATTAATTGGCTGCTGCTATTTCAAATACAAAATGTACACCGCTTCAGCAAACAAGACATTCTGGGGGTCTGGGGGTGCCCTCTATAGAGAGCCTTGTGGCAGTACTCACCATCACCCAGACTGATCAATGGATCTGATCGATGACAATGATCAATGGTCAGACAGGTGTGTCATCACCCAAGATGTGGTGGAATGCTATGGGCTGCTATGGGACACACGCGAGCTATCGCATAGATAGACCTGGGTTCAAATACTATTTGAAATCATGTGAAATATTTGAGCTGAGCTTGATTGAGCTTGCCTGTGGCAATGGAACCAATATAAACGTCTCAAAAGAGTAAACCCCACCCACCTGGCACTCCAGGCACCCTAAAGCAAACACTCAAAGTACTTGGACAACTTCAAATATATGAACCCAGGTCTGCAATCACAATCACCCAGTCACGCAGCACTCCTCTCCTGACAAGATTTACAGTTGACGTCAGAAGTTTACATAGACTTAGGTTGGAGTCATTAAAACTCGTTTTTCAACCACTCTGCAAATTTCTTGTTAACAAACTATAGTTTTGGCATGTCGGTTAGGACATCTACTTAGTGCAATGACACGTGATTTTTCCAACAATTGTTTACAGACAGATTATTTCACTTAGAATTCACTGTATCACAATTCCAGTTGGTCAGAAGTTTCCTGTGCCTTTAACAGCTTGGAAGTTTCCAGAAAAAGATGTCATGGCTTTAGAAGCTTCTGATAATCATTTGAGTCAAATGGAGGTGTACCTGTGGATATATTTCAAGGCCTACCTTCACTCAGTGCCTCTGAGTGCCTCAAAAAAATTGTAGACCTCCATAAGTCTGCTTTATCCTTGGGAGAAATTTCCAAACACCTGAAGGTACCACGTGCATCTGTACAAACAAAAGTATGCAAATAAACACCATGGGACCACGCAGCCGTCATACCGCTCAGGAAGGAGACGCGTTCTGTCTCCTAGAGATGAGCGTACTTTGGTACGAAAAGTGCAAATCAATCCCAGAACAACAGCAAAGGACCTTGTGCAGATGCTGGAGGAAACAGGTACAAAAGTATCTATATCCACAGTAAAACGAGTCCTATATCAACATAACATAAAAAGCCGCTTAGCAAGGAAGAAGCCACTCCTCCAAAACTGCAATAAAAAAGCCAGACTACGGTTTGCAACTGCACATGGGGACAAAGATTGTAGTTTTTGGAGAAATGTCCTCTGGTCTGATGAAACAAAAATAGAACTGTTTGGCCATAATGACCATCGTTATGTTTGGAGGAAAAAGGGGGATGCTTGCAAGCCGAAGAACACCATCCCAACCGTGAAGCACGGGGGTGGCAGCATCATATTATGGGGGGGGGGGGGGGGCTTGCTGCAGGTGGGACTGGTGCACTTCACAAAATAGATGGCATCATGAAGGAGGAAAATTATGGGGATATATTGAAGCAACATCTCAAGACATCAGTCAGGAAGTTAAAGCTTGGTCGCAAATGGGTCTTCCAGATGGACAACGACCCCAAGCATACTTCCAAAGTTGAGGCAAAATTGCTTAAGAACAAAAAGTCAAGGTATTGGAGTGGCTATCACAAAGCCCTGACCTCAATCCTATAGAAAATGTGTGGGCAGAACTGAAAAAGCGTGTGCGAGCAAGGAGGCCTACAAACCTGACTCAGTTACACCAGCTCTGTCAGGAGAAATGGGCCAAAATTCACCTATCTTATTGTGGGAAGTGGAAGGCTACCCGAAATGTTTGACCGAAGTTAAACAATTTAAAGGCAATGCTACCAAATACTAATTGAGTGTATCTAAACTTCTGACCGACTGGGATTGTGATGAAAGAAATAAAAGCTGAAATAAATAATGTTCTCTACTATTATTCTGACATTTCACATTCTTAAAATAAAGTGGTGATCCTAACTGACCTAAAACAGGGCAGTTTTACTAGGATTAAATGGCAGGAATTGTGAAACTGAGTTTAAATGTATTTGGCTCAATTGTATGTAAACTTCCGACTTCAACTGTAAGTTCCTCTCTGTAACACAACGAGGTGAATATAAAGCTAAATAAATATTGTCAGATAGTTTGTTGAATATGACAGGGGTAATGAGTGGAAATTTAAACAACAGCGGATGCTCACATTATTCCATGCTGGGTTAATAACTACTTCTCTGATGGCACCCCCTGATTTTCTCTCTCTCTCTATGAGGTATTATCCATACTAAGGAAAGGGGCATTACTCAATTCTGTTCGAAACATGAATGGCCTGCTGGCAAACATAAGGGTGGTGAAACATTAAAACACTGGTGAATATTGGTTTACAAAGTCATTTTGGGGATAGTTTATTTGGTTGTCTTCACTTGGATGTATACCTGGTATAACCAATGATTTATTTATACACTAGATGACTGACAGAGAGAGCTGTTTTGAAGCACTTCGTAAAAAATACTTAGAAAAAAAAGCAAGTAAAAGCATACTTAGAAATTATATTATGTTAGCTAAACATAAACATTTTAAATGTTCCTTAATTAAAGTATCATTTTTTGAAAGTTCTAATGTTGCTGTCCCCACTACAACAAATAGTAATTAAATACATAGAATTTTGTCCTTGAAACATTTAATTGAAATACTGTAGAATTCCATTCATTCCTATGGAGGACTGCTTCTTCTGGGTAGTGCCAATATGGCCGACCGGTGGCTTCAAACCCTCTCATTGGCCAATACATAGCATCAACAATCCAGAGTTTATATACATCATTGGTTATAATGTAAGTCTTTTTTAATATGTGAAAGAGGGGTGGGTGTTTTGGTCAGAATCTGTATGAACACTACTGTTGTGGTCTTACTGGGCAGCCTATATGACTACCTTATAGGCTACCTTATATGACCAAAAATCATTACACATCGGCCAAGCAGTAAATTAAAAGATAATTCAACCTGACAGCTGTTAAGTCACACGTTCAGATATGACGACAGTTTGAGTGTGCTTCTGTCCCTGTGAAATGATTGCCTTCGCATTTACAAGCTAGCAGACTTTTGCGATCAATGACTTGTCTGGAGAGTCAGTCATAGCTAACGGTTCAGAAAACACCAAGTTCCCCCTGTAAATCTAGAAACATCGACAAGTGTTGCACTTAGTTGACTGGATTGATCAGCTCATTTTTTTTGGAGTGACGGTAACAGAATAGAAAGACACGATCAATGCTTCTCCCAAGGCGCCTTTCAGTGGCTGCTTATAACCAAGGCCTGGGATTGGCTAGGAGGAGATGTGCAATCCACAGTGTTAGATTGTTCATAATTATTTTGATAAATTGCTGTGCTGCTATTGAGCTGCAAAAAATGAATCATGTGAAACATTTGTTCTCATTGATTTTCATTCTCTTTCTAAGAAGATTATAAAAGGCATCTCCACCAGGCAGAAGATAATGTTGGAGATCGAACATCTCCCTACAACAAAAGGTGAATAGGAACCCGGCTTTCAGAAAGACTACAGTCTAATACGGTTATGAATTGGGTGTCAGGTTTTTCGAGCGTCTCCTTTGAAATGAACCACTTCTTTGATGACAAAGCTTTGAATGGTGTTGTGAAGTGGTTTAAAACGCAATCTTATGATTGGTTTCATCAAATGCAAAAAAATCTACTTTCCAGACCGTAAATGGAAATTGTTTGGGCCTAAGGAAAAATAAATTGAGATTCAAACAAATATGTTTAAAATATTTGTAAAAGTTATGGGCTGCAAATTCAAAAGTATGTTTGGCCTGATTGATGTGGTAATTTATTTGCATACTGTGGCAATGTAGTGTAGCGAACGTAACTCAACACCAAGCAGCCTTGTCAAGAGGTTTGGATCTCTTCCCGTAACGGCTAAAGTGTTGGGTTGACAGACGCTGGACCCTGGTTTCTACGGGATATATGAATAAACTGCATCATGGACAGACATTTAGACCGTGTTACTTCTATGTCGTTCTATACATCTTGATAAAGGCCTTGTCTCCTCTATCCCTCCTCTCAGAACTTATTTTCCAATGCATGTTGAGGAGGTGGTAAGGAGAGAGGATGTGAGGAATATAGAACAAAAATAATTGAGAAAGGGCCCACAGTGTCTTCCTACAGACCTTTTCAATCATTTCTCACCCTATGTCTGTCCTGGTCAAAAATATAATTTTATACTCTACATTGTTTAGCATGGTCAAGCTGAACCACAAATATTTGTACTTCACCTCCCAAACACATACTGTAAGCCTATGGCGACTCCATCATCCCGCCATAACGTCCTTGCCGCTTTAGTGAGCAGACAGATAATTAAATGTTGATTTACTCTCTTCAACTTTACTAAAGCAATATCGCCCTCCTGCTTTGCTCACTGTCGACAGATTGAACTCTGGCCGTGGCCTAGTAGCGTATGATTCAAGGCAACGTACCATCTGCAGATGAGGAATTGGCAAAATCCTGGCTCTGATCACAACGTTTATATACTGTGGGCTCAGGCTCGTTCTGGCTCGGAGTTGGAGACTGAGTTGAAGATCTATGTGGTGCGCCTGACATTTGTTGTGCCGTGGCGGGAGGGCAGACAATCACTGGCCTGATCATTCATCCAGACAGTCTGGGAGATGGATGCTGCGAGGGTTTCAATCCGAAAGGTTATAGATGAGAATCCCGATTTCAGTACGATATCCAAACGTACCAGTAGCATAGCTTCCAGACATGATGAGGCCATGTTTGCTGCGCAAGAGCTGACACCAGTGACCTACAAAACTCATTGATTAGTTTCTCAAATGATGTATTTCTACCACTGGTTTCCTCACGGTGATTACATTACATAAAATGTAATGTCAGGTCATTGGTAAAATAGCAGCATGTGTGCCACACGAGGACCTATGGTCGAATTGCATGAAAAGGACACTTGAGAGGAACGGTTGGCGACCTTGTTGAGATTAATCAAGGAGCAATTCATTATCTCAGTGAACTCCCTTGACTGAAATGTACTTGACCCTGGACTGCAACGAAGTGCTTCAGAGAGGGAGCAAATGTCCACAGAGGTCAGAGATCAAATGTTGTCCTGACCTACACTCAGGGTTTCTCATCAGAGAGCGATTTGAAAAAATGTAATGCGCTGTTTGACTTATGCTGATAAAATCTCATTTGCATACTTAATTAGCATGTGGAACTCAAGACCTCCATCATCAGCATTGTGATGCAGCACACTCCTCAATCCCCACAACAGTCGGTGAAGTGCCACTTTCTTTCCAACTCAATACTTGTAATCCAACTCCCACCAAACACTTACGGCGAAAGACACATTTCAACCTTTTAAATGGAGGTTTGCTGCATACATGTAGCAACATCAGTTACAGAGACGTTGTTACAGAGATGCTGCTACATGTACGAAGCATTATGTATCCCTCTCAGCTGAAGTCAAATTCAACTCCACTACCTACACTTATGTTTCTTGTTTGCATGTTATGGAGCTAATGCAAATAATTCATACCCATACGTGTTGACAGGGCTCGACATTAAAGCAAATGGCTAATGAGTCCGTCATTGTAAATAGGAACTGACTTGCCTAGTTAAATGAAGAAAAAAAAAATGTCTGTTTTCACTTTGATCATTACATATTGTACATCCCACCAGTAGAACACATTTTCAGAATAATGTGTTGATTATCTCGATGGGGTTCATACTATGCTAGAAGTTTTATGAGATGTTTGGACTGTTTCATAAACATGCCTAGCTAGCTAATACTCCACCAGTCAAACAACCTAATGCTTTGTTTGGGGAGGTTATCTATATTCCTATAATTCCCCACTCAGTGTCTGTCAGTGACCGAAAGGGAGACACGTCGATGACAGCGACTGTCCGATTAGCTGCTACGTCAGCTAATAGCGCTCCGGCAGTTTAACAGGCCAGGCTTTGTTGTTGTTTACACCGTGTTTGCCCATCATTAGGCTGGCAATGCTCGCTGCTGCCTACTCCTTTAATATTAATTAAATTTGATATACAGTAAAGGCTCCACACGTGGCCCCCAGCCAGGAATTTGAAATAAGACTCAATTAACCTAAATGACCCTGTCTAATACAAACAATGAGAAATGAATTGTATGCAATATCCATCCCAGACAGGCTTGTTTTTTGTTTGTGGCTTCCAAATCAAATGGGCCATTAAAATTCTCTCCACCAATGAAAAATAGGATTCAAAACTATTGAGAATGGCTGTTTTATAAAAGCCGGATAGGATTAGCAAAAAGGGAAATTTTCGGACTAGACGAGTTGTATATATAGTCTCTCATGGCCTAATTCTCAGAATCTATATGCATGTGGGAGAACTGCAATTTCCTTTAAGAAAAATTTGAGATGGGGGGAGGGTTGGTTGAAGATGGATATTGGAGCAGTACGTTACTAAACAGAATATACATCATATTTTATTTCTACTTTCATGAAACGGATGAGGTATTTCTGATGTGTGTGGTACATAAGGTGTTCCAGAGGTGGCTTCAGGCAAGATACAGATACTTTTTCCATATTTTTGTTGTGTTACAGTCTGAATTTCAAATGGATTGAATATAGATTTGTGTTTTGTCATTTACCTCCACACAATACACCATCATGTCAAAGTGGAATTATGTTTTTTGAAATGTTTACAGATTAATTAAAAATGAAAAGCTGAAATGTCTTGGGACAATAAGTATTCAACCCCTTTGTTCTGGCAAGCTTATATAAGTTCAGGAGTAAAAATCTGCTTAACAAGTCACATAATAAGTTGCATGGACTATCTCTGTGTGCAATAATAGTCTTTAACATGATTTTTGAATGACTACCTCATCTCTGTAACCCACACATACAATTATCTGTAAGGTCCCTCAGTCGAGCAGTGAATTTCAAACACAGACTCAACCACAAAGAACAGGGAGGTTTTCCAATTCCTCGCAAAGAAGGGCACATATTGGTAGATGGGTAAAAATTAAATAAAAAGCAGACATTGAATATACTTTCAGAAGTTATTAATTACACTTTGGATGATGTATCAGTATACCCAGTCACTAGAAATATACTGACGTCCTTCCTAACTCATTTGCTGGAGAGGAAGGAAACTGCTCAACGATTTCAACATGAAGCCAATGTTGACTTTAAAACAGCTACAGAGTTGAATGGCTGTGATAGGACGTACTCCACAAGGATAACCTAATTGACAGAGTGAAAATAAGGAAGACTTTACAGAAAAAATATTCCAAAACATGCATCCTGTTTGCAACAAGGCACTAAAGTAACACTGCAAAAAATGTGGCAAAGCGTTGTGTTTGGGGCAAATCCGATACAACATATTACTGAGTACCACTCTCCATATAGTGGTGGCTGCATCATGTTATGGGGATGTTTGTAATCGTTAAGTAATGGGGATTATTTTTTCAGGATAAAAAATAAACGTAATGGAGCTAAGCATAGGCAAAATCCTAGAGGAAAACCTGGTTCAGTCTGCTTTCCACCAGACACTGGGAGATGAATTCACCATTCAGCAAGAAAATAACCTAAAACACAAGTCCAAATCGACACGGGAGTTGCTTACCAAGAAGACAGTGAATGTCGCCAAGTTATAGATTTGACTTAAATCTTCTTGAAAATCTATAGCAAGACCTGAAAATGTATGACAGAGCTTGACGATTTTTTAAAAGAATAATGGGAAAATGTTGCACAATCCAGGTGTGGAAAGCTCTTAAAGACTTACCCAGAAAGTCACACAGCTGCCAAAGGTGCTTCTATAAAGTATTGACTCACGGGTTTGAATACTTAGGCCTGCATACTTATTTTAAATGAGATACTCCTGTATTTAAATTTCAATATATTTGCAAAACCTTCAAAAACATGTTTTCACTTTGTTATTAAGCGGTATTGCGTGTAGATGGTTGAGAAAAAAATATAAATTGAATCAATTTTGAATTCAGCCTGTAACACAACAAAATGTGGAATAAGTCAAGGGGTATGAATACCTTCTGAAGGCACTATATGCTTACCTGACCCTGGAGGCGTGGGTTAATACTACAAGACTTCAATCAGCACACAGCATTTGTAATGTAGTGGTTTAAGGTCACACAGGGTTTATACTGGAAACTCAACATACTACTGTTGTGCAATAGCTACAATGATGTGTGCTTGCGTGGACTGTATCTGTGTGTGAATGGATGTATGTATTGTGTGTGCGTGTGCATGTATGTGTGTTTGCATGTACTATGTGTGTGTTTGGAGGGTGAGTATGTGTGCTAATGTGAGCATGTGTGTGCACGATGTGTGTGTGTGTGTGTGTGTGTGTGTGTGTGTGTGTGTGTGTGCGTGTGTGCGTGTGTGCGTGTGTGCGTGCGTGCGTGCGTGCGTGCGTGCGTGCGTGCGTGCGTGTGTGTGTGTGAGATTGTGTCTGTGCATACGTGCGTGAAACATTACAACCCTTCTGAATAGGGCCCTGCTAATTTAAAATGTTTTTGAATTTAAACAATACAGTGATCCCCTGACTTTCATGTTATCACATTGGCAGTTATGAGTAATTGCACCCTGCAGCATTCCCTACCCCTGGACCACTTTTAATTATGTTACAAAGCGTACTGTTCTTCTGAATTAATGCCAGCACTAGAGTCTTGCATTATTGGAGTCACTTGTGTATTTACAGGGCTTTTTCTTTTTGAATGAAGAAAATTTGTCTGTAAATATGTCTGTTTTTGTTGGTTGTTTGGAACCTAAGGGCATGCACTGTGGTCGTGGTATTTGCAGATTTCAGGGTAGGATTAGTGAATTGTAATAAATAATGCAGTATTTGGAACAGTTATGAATTGTAGATTAAAGTCTGTATTTATTTTCGGTGGAGAGAGGCCACTTTTGTGCCATTCTACAGACCAGACCTGGGTTCAAATACCATTTTTAATAATAAAAAATGATTGATCTGTGCTTGATTGAGCTTACCTGGCTTAATGGAGCAAAATAGTCTTAAAACCCAGCCAATATGGCACTCTAGGCAGGCTAGAACAAACACTCAAAGTGTTTGAAAGATTTCAAATAGTATTTGAACCCAGTTCTGCTACAAACACTGTAGATCAGGTCAGTTTGCTGTTGGAATAGTTCATGCATGTGTATTTGTTGTCCATCGTCATGGGTTCATTCAGATGGATGAGTGGGGCTCCCTCGAAACCAAAAGCATGTCACTCAGTTGAAACTGTGAGAGCAGTGTCCTAGTGTCACAACAATTCAACTGTGGGAAATTCACAATAGAGATGGAATTTCAAAGACTCCAGCCACCCAAGTCATAGACTGTTCTCTGTGCTACCACACGGCAAGCGGTATCGGAGCGCCAAGTCTGGGACCAAAGGTTTCCTGAACAGCTTCTACCCTCAAGCCGTAAGACTGCTGAACAGTTAATAATGTTGTTGAGCCCCAGGAAGAGTAGCCGCTGCCTTGACCCTTATTAAATACACATACTACATAAGCTCACACACACACATGAATACTGCCGCCACACACACACTCACCCGGATATACACTGCTCAAAAAAATAAAGGGAACACTTAAACAACACAAAGTAACTCCAAGTCAATCACACTTCTGTGAAATCAAACTGTCCACTTAGGAAGCAACACTGATTGAAAATAAATTTCACATGCTATTGTGCAAATGGAATAGACAAAAGGTGGAAATTATAGGCAATTAGCAAGACACCCCCAATAAAGGAATGGTTCTGCAGGTGGTGACCACAGACCACTTCTCAGTTCCTGAGCTTCCTGGCTGATGTTTTTGTCACTTTGAATGCTGGCGGTGCTTTCACTCTAGTGGTAGCATGAGACGGAGTCTACAACCCACACAAGTGGCTCAGGTAGTGCAGTTCATCCAGGATGGGACATCAATGCGAGCTGTGGTAAAAAGGTTTGCTGTGTAATACAACATTGGAATTGGATAAAGGGTGGTAAAACATTAAAACACTAGTGAATATTGGTTTACAAAGTATTCTTAACTTTGATGTATATCTGTTATAACCAGTGATTATATATATATAGATGACTGACAGGGGGCTCTGCTTTGAAGCAACCGTGCCTCAATCTTGGCACTTTGAATAACATTTTACAAGTTATAGAAATGTATTTATTGATGTCTACATTTGTTTTTGCCACGATTATTCTATTACAGACACCTTAATGCATATCTTTGCATTGTATTTTGTGAGATAAACATAAACATTTAAAATGAAAAATGTATAAAAATATCTTACTTAAATAGAATTTTTTTGAAAGTTCTAATGTTACTGTCCCCACTACAACAAAAAGTACTTTAATACATGGAATTTTGTCATTGAAACATTTAATTGAAATTCTGTAGAATTCCATTCCAGCCTATGGAGGACTGCTTCTTCTGGGTAGTGCCAATATGGCATACCGGTGGCTTCAAACCCTCTCATTGGCCAATACATAGCATCAGCAATCCAGAGTTTATATACATAACATATATAGGGTCTGAATAGTTTCCCGAATGCACTGCATATACAATACAAAATGTATAACACCACCATACATTAATATAACAATGTACGTGTTTGTAGAGTGTGTGTGCAAGCCCTTGTGTCCGTCTCTTCACAGTCCCGCTGTTCCATAAGGTGTATTTTTACCAGTTTTAAAATCTGATTCTACTGCTTGCATCAGTTACCTGATGTGGAATAGAGTTCCATGTAGTCATGGCTCCATGTAGTACTGTGCACCTCCCAGCAGCATACCACCCTGCATACCACTGCTGGCTTGCTTCTGAAGCTAAGCAGGGTTGGTCCTGATCAGTCCCTGGATGGGAGACCAGATGCTGCTGGAAGTGGTGTTGGAGGGCCAGTAGGAGGCACTCTTTCCTCTGGTCTAATAAAATATCCCAATGCCCCAGGGCAGTGATTGCCCTGTGTCACTGCCCTGTGTAGGATGCCGTCTTTCGGATGGGACGTTAAACGGGTGTCCTGACTCTCTGAGGTCATTAAAGATCCCATGGCACTTGTCGTAAGAGTAGGGGTGTTAACCCCGGTGTCCTGGCTAAATTCCCAATCTGGCCCTCAAACCATCATGGTCACCTAATAATCCCCAGTTTACAATTGGCTCATTCATCCCCCTCCTCTCCCCTGTAACTATTCCCCAGGTCGTTGCTGCAAATGAGAACGTGTTCTCAGTCAACTTACCTGGTAAAATAAAGGTAAAATAAAAAAAATAAAAAATAAATTGTCTGTTCTGGACTTGGGGATTGTGAAGAGACCTTTGGTGGCGTGGGGTATTGGGCGTTGGGTGTTTAAACAGACAGCTCGGTACATTCAGCTTGTCAACACGTCTTACAAAAACAAGATAATCCCTCCATCTGACTGGTGTGGCATATCAATAAACTGATTAAACAGCATGATCATTACACAGTGACAACTTGTACTGGGGACAATAACAGGCCCCTCTAAAATGTGCAGTTTTGTCACAAAACACAATGCCACAGATGGCTCAAGTTTTGAGGGAGCGTGCAATTGGCATGCTGACTGCAGGAATGTCCACCAGAGATGTTGTTCATTTCTCAACTATAAGCCGCCTCCAACGTTGTTTTAGAGAATTTGGCAGTACATCCAACCGGCCTCACAACTGCAGACCACGTGTATGGTGTCGTGTGGGCGAGCGGTTTGCTGATTTCAACGTTTTGAACAGAGTGCCCCATGGTGGCGGTGGGGTTATGGTATGGGCATGTATAAGCTACGGACAACGAACACAATTGTATTTTATCGATGGCAATTTGAATGCACAGAGATACCGTGATTAGATCCTGATGCCCATTGTTGTGCCATTCATCTACCACCATCACCTCATGTTTCAGAATGATAACGTATGACCCCTGTCGCAAGGATCTGTACACAATTCCTGGAAGCTGAAAATGTCCCAGCTCTTCCATGTGCTACAATCTCACTACACATGACACCCATTGAGAATTTTTGCGATGCTCTGGATCGACGTGTACAACAGCGTGTTCCAGTTTCAGACAGTTTCAGTCTGAAAATCCATTTAATTCTGAATCTCATGTACTAAAATGCAATGGGCTGGGATGAAATTGTTAAATAAAACTTTTGAGAATGGAGACATTATTTCACATTAATTTCCAAACACTAAAATCGGTGAAATTATAATCATTCTGAGCATGACAACTCCTCTGAAATGTTCTTGCAGTTGAGTTTGTCTGTATAATAACACCATTTTTATAACACAATGCATAAAAATAGATGCCTTCCTGTGTTTCAGTATTTAACACTGATTTAATGCTTGACTGAATCGTTCTAAATCAAAAACACAGTGGAAAATGAGTAGCACCCTCATTGAAGTTATCACTGACTGAGATCTAAAGAAAAAAGATAGAAGGAGAAAAATAGGTTAGTCAGAAAACCTGCAGCAGCCAGTGCACTGGTTTAATCAAAGATCTGGTACAGAGATAATCAGTACAAGTGAACCTTGCCTGGGTGACATTAACATATATTGAGTTACAGGAGTCAGTTTCACTGAGACGGTATCAGATGAATCACCGTTTCTGATGTTATCTGGAGGAGGCTGAAACACATCACAGGGAATATGAGAGCCTTTATCAACCCATTTGTAACACTTCAACATGTCTCGATTTTGATGTTTTTTTTTTTTTTAAATTTCGTCCAATTGAAAGCCAGCAAACAATTTCAAGCCGATTATCAAGATAATTTTATTCAAATTGCACCGGATGCAAATGTCAATGTTGAATATGTTGGTATCCAAGTTTAATCAAAAAGGCTTTGTTGATTAGTAATTTGTTGTTAACAGACAGGGGGAAAACATTTTATAAAATGCAAATATATACATGTTTACAAAGAGGAAAATCTTCAATTGCTCCTAATTAAACAATTTGGCATTTTTAAAATTGACTTATGTAAACTACACATCATTGTGTTACAACTTTATTTCCATGTATCTAAACCATTTCCCCCCCTTGTGTACTAGGTTGAGTATTAGGTATTAAATGTTATAATTTCATGACTCAAAAACCATAGCTCTCTTTAAACTTGACTGTTGAAGCTTTGGGTGAAAATCCTGACCATACTTCAACAGATCTGCAAGTA
This sequence comes from Salvelinus fontinalis, assembly GCF_029448725.1. Classification (NCBI taxonomy): domain Eukaryota; kingdom Metazoa; phylum Chordata; class Actinopteri; order Salmoniformes; family Salmonidae; genus Salvelinus; species Salvelinus fontinalis. The sequence goes on from NC_074670.1 coordinate 34,268,406, forward strand.
TCTTCAGTTTTACCTCATTGATGTGTCTTGTACTGTAGCTGCAGGCTCATATGCATCTGTTTCTAGCACCATGGATTAATAGGATGCACTGACAATACTGATGAAAGGCAGCATTCAAATCAATTGGGAATCTTGCTATAGGACCTCATAGAACAATTGGTGTCCTCCTGAAACATATTGTACTTTGCATTTGTGTTTTTCTCAACAACAAAAAACCCAGAGAGAATGATTGTTATTAAATTCTTACTTACATTTCTGTGAAAAGGTTCATTGTAAACCATACATTGCCTACATAAAGCAGTCCCAACAGCAGCCCCAACACCTGTCACTGCTACACCTGGCTATCAGCGGAGCCTTGTCTGGCAGTGAAATAGTTAATTCAGCCTCATTTACTACCTTTTAAAAAAACATAGCTGATATGGCTGACTTGCTTAAACAAATGTGGTTTCTACTGACAATTGAGATGTACAAACTATGTCATAAGGGGAAGACGAGCAGTTATTTCGATTAAGACATTAGTGAGCAAGCTAGGACGCACATAGTCAATGTAACTATTTGTTCAGCACTTTTGAAATGTACAGCAACAGAATTTAGAACATGGGCCGTTCTAATAGTGTTTTCCCTGTACACCAAGTCAGAAGTGTAGGATAAATAAGGGGGGAATATATGCAGACAATGAAAGCTCTTACAATATTAGATGATTACGTTACTCTAAAATAGGTTATAGGCTACATGTGTCACGATCGTGTGGAGGATTGACGGACCAAAACGCAGCATTTGGAAAAAAAACATCTTCCTTTATTTTAGAAGAAGGCAAAACGAAAACAAAACACTCTTACAAAACTAATAAAACAAACAAACGACCGTGAAGCTAATAAAACGTAGTGCACACACAGGCTACAAACGTATAACATAGACAATTACCCACATCAAACGAAAGCCTATGGCTACCTTAAATATGGCTCCCAATCAGAGACAACAGAAATCAGCTGTCTCTAATTGGGAACCCATTCAGGCAACCATAGACTCTCCTAGACAACTACACCAACATAGACACAGCTAGACACATACACTCAACACAAACCCATACACTACACCCAACACCCCCTTTACCATATAACCACCCAAAACCGATAAAACACAAACATTCCCCATGTCACACCCTGACCTAACTAAAATAATAAAGAAAACAAAGAATACTAAGGCCAGGGCGTGACAACATGTGCACCACCATGTCAGAACATTAAGCAAAATTAAGAGGCGAAAATAGACCAAATTCTTAGGGTGAGGCACATGGGCTACTATCAATCAAATGTATTCATAAAGCCCTTTTTATATCAGCCGATGTCACAAAGTGCTCTACAGAAACCCAGCCTGAAACCCCAAACAGCATTTTGGACTTCTAACCCCTTTTAAACATTGTGTGTTTGAGCTACAGACTTGTGAGTTGTACCATTGGGTATGGAACCATTGGATAGTTCCTCTACATCCACTGATACCATTAGTCTGTATGATAAGTGGGGGCTGAGTTAGAGTGGTGTTTGTGAGACAAGGGCAGATCCCAAAGGGATCCGGGGGCGGTTATTCTCACAAAAATGTCTGTAAAGTCAGAATGGTTTGAGCTACAAACTATTATGACCCATCTATTAAAAAATTGAGACTCTCATGAACATGTCCTATTTTACGCTATGATGCTCACAAGCCAGTAGTTAGAAATGATTCTAGATAGAAGATCATAGGAAATCTCAGGGTATATAGCGTCTAAAATACTGTAATAAGCTCACATAGTTGCAGTCACAAACTCCAAACTCCACACCGTTGTCACTGACTAGTTAGATATTCATTTCCCACTGAGTAAAGAATGGCTGTACTTACAGCATTCTTATAAATTCATTTTTATCAGGGTTTTACCTGGCGGATGCTTATTTTTATATTGACATTTGTCAGTAGAACTCATGAATGCAACTGTTTATGTCAAATTGTTGATTGTTATACTTGTAGCTCTGGTTGTCCTGAACCCCCAAAATATGGTAAAACACATTTTGAGGGGTTGGACATGTAGGTAAAACACATTTTTGCTGGGGTCCTTTGGCCTGATGAAGTTAAGGACAACAGTAAGTGTTAGCAACAGAAAGAGATCAGTTCCACAGTCAAACCATGTGAGTATCCTACCACTAATGAATGAAGTCATGCATCAGAGCGTCATGCATTGCCCCAACCCACCAGAGACTGGCCTTAAAGACTTAAAGCTTGAACTGAGAAAGTAGCCCTTTAAGTGTTTCACCACCTTGGGTTGCAAAGGTCTAATTAGCCATTTTGTTTGCTCTGTCAGGGATAGCAGACCTCTAGAAGACAAGGCCCTTTCAGAGCTAACCCCACCATTACCGGTGTTAAGCCCAACTGTGCTGCTGGTTCTCTCTCTGACTGTTTGCTTGTTTCCCCCATGGGCCCCCTTCTAAGAGAAGAATCCAGCAATTATCTGTCGACCGCATGGTGAAAGGTGAAGGGATTTGTATTTACCAGCCACTGAGCGGTTAATGACAATACAATATGCTCGAATTATAAGGATTAGAGAGTAGGGATTTGTGTAGAGTCAATGGAATTTCAATCACCGTTTTCCAAGACAAACTACTATGGCAATTACAAATAGACTAGGCTATGAGAGGGGGAAATGCATGTGTACAATATATTCATATATTTTTTCTATGTGGTTGGAATATTCTTGCTGTATAAGATTGAACTAATCTCTATTAAATGTACCTCTTGGGATGCCCACAAACAATATTATGTTGGGGTTTGTCCCTAGGATCTTTTATAACAGATTATCTTTGCCAACTACAGTATACTGTCCGTAGCAACCCGCACTCTGACTGTTGTAGTTTGTCAAAGCTTTCCGTACATATGACACATCGATATGTATCTACAGAAAGCCAAGTTTAGCCAAGTTTCACCCAAACCAATGAGCTCTCTTCAACCCAAGACTCTATCCGTGTGTTATCTCAACCAGCTGTCATTACACGTCCCCCCATGGTGAATGGTGGGATATGTTGACTGAGACAGAGAGGGGAAAACATAACAATTACAGTCAGACTGTGGGCAACGGACTGTTACTGAGGATTAAAGACAATAACATTTCCAGTTTGATGCACAGAGGAGTGGAACAGACGGACAGTGGAAGAGGGGTGAGGAGAAAACATTTGAACAATCACTGAGTGGTGAGAAGAGGGCTGATGTGTGCATAAGTCTGAACTTCAAATAGGTTACATACTGTATCTGCATAGATTACGAAAACAGAGTCACCAAAAGTGGCATATATATCTAACATGTCACCTTAAATGAAATATAACTACAATGGTTGAATGTAAAAAAATAAAATAAAAAAAAATCACATATTTAAAAAATATATGTATTTGAATTTTAGCTTTCACTTTAGCAGCAGATATTTCTGTTTTCATTTCACTGTCTTTGGGCGATTTGGTTGTGATAATTACAGAAGACAGAGACAAATCAGAGGGATGTTTTCTCCAGTAGGAGGTCTGTTCTCGCAGCATTAATGAGTATAACATCAAGTCTAATATCTTACGCAAGACTTCCATGCAGCTCTTTTTTACGTTACATGACGTGTGCTTTGCATTCAAGGGGACGCATCCACCCGATACTAAGGAGAACCGTTTTTGAGAGCCAGCCCTATTATATTAACTGTCAGAAGTCTTTGTCTTCGACATGCTCCAATGATGGGCTGATGATCCCAGAAATCACCTATAGCTATAATCGAATACAGGTGCAGCACTGGTAATTACGCTGAGCACAGTGTGTGTGTGTGTGTGTGCTTGCGTGTGCTTGCGTGCCTATGAGCATGCTGAAGAAAGAGAAAGTGTTCCCTAACGACAAAATATTTCTATCATACTCAAATCAAATTTTATTTGTCACATGCGCTGAATACAACAGGTGTAGACCTTACAGTGAAATGCTTACTTACAAGCCCTTAACCAACAATGCAGTTTTAAGAAAACTGCCTTAAAAAAGTAATAAATAATTAAAGACCAACAGTAAAATAACAATAGCGAGGCTATATACAGTGGGTACCGGTACAGAGTCAATGTGCAGGGGCATCGGTTAGTCGAGGTAGTTGAGGTAATATGTCAATGTAGGTAGAGTTATTAAAGGGATTATGCATAGATAATAACAGAGAGTAGCAGCAGCGTAAAAGGGGGAAGGGGGCAAGGCAAATAATCTGGGGTAGGCATTTGATCAGGAGTCTTATGGCTTGGGGGTAGAAGCTGTTTAGAAGCCTCTTGAACCTAGACTTGGTGCTCCTGTAACGCTTACCGTGCGGTAGTTGAGAGAACAGTCTATGACTAGGGTGGCTGGAGTCTTTGACAATTTTTAGAGCCTTCCTCTGACACCGCCTGGTATAGAGGTCCTGGGTGGTAGAAAGCTTGGCCCCGGTGATGTACTGGGCCGTACGCACTAACCGCTGTAGTGCCTTGCGATCGTAGGCCGGGCAGTTGCCATACCAGGCAGTGATGCAACCAGTCAGGATGCTCTCGATGAGGGGGAATAGGTTTTGTCGTGCCCTCTTCACAACTGTCATGGTGTGCTTGGACCATGTTAGTTTGATGGTGATGTGGACGCCAAGGAACTTGAAGCTCTCAACCTGCTCCACTACAGCCCCGTCGATGAGAATGACGGCGGCTCGGTACTCCTTTTCCTGTAGTCTACAATCATCTCCTTTGTCTTGATCACGTTGAGGGAGAGGTTGTTGTCCTTGCACCACAAGCTCAGGTCTTTGACCTCCTCCCTATAGGCTGTCTTGTCATTGTCGGTGATCAGGCCTACCACTGTTGTGTCATCGGCAAACTTAATGATGGTGTTGGAGTCGAGCCTGGCCGTGCAGTCATGAGTGAACAGGGAGTAAAGGAGGGTACTGAGCACGTACCCCTGAGGGGCCCTCGTGTTGAGGATTAGTGTGGTGGATGTATTGTTACCTACCCTTACCACCTGGGGGTGGCCCATCAGGAAGTCCAGTATCCAGTTGCAGAGGGAGGTGTTTAGTCCCAGAGTCCTTAGCTTAGTGATGAGCTTTGAGGGCACTATGGTGTTGAACGCTGAGCTGTAGTCAATGAATAGCATTCTCACATAAGCTCCTTTCTTTCTCTATACTCATTCATATTAGGCTTTTGTGTGGGGTGTGGGGTTCAATGTTATTGATCATGTTATTTATTTAATGTTATTAATTTAAAGCACTTATACTATAGACTGACCACGACTTCAGAACCATGGAGAGCAACAACACCAAATAACTGCTTCCTTGAACTACGTTTCCTCTCATAACTTCATCACCATGGAGAGCGACAACACCAAGCACCTGCCTCCAACAACCACACTTCCCCATATAATTTCAGCACCATGGACAACAGCATTACCCAAAAACTGATGCACCTCAATGGGATTGACAGCATTTGTGAGAGCAGCCATCTCAGACTTACGCATCATTTGAGGTAGAGTATCCACGCAAAGCCTAAAAAAGCCTAATATGAACGAGTATGGAGTAAGAAAGGACTCGTGAAGATTTGTTCAAGGCTTGCACATCAGTGGTGACAATGCCATGGTCCAACTGCTCATGTAATTGAAACAATCGATTGCAATTTCATAAACACAAATGTGTACAAAGCGGAGAAAGGAGCAGCTTCCTTTGGTTGAGCGATCAGAACGACACGCCTATCAATCTCACAGCTACTCCCTTGGGCCACTCATTGTTCTCTTATTGAACACTAGAGGAAAACATTGCACCCGAGTCAGGTTTTATGTGGCCTAAGGGTTTGGTTTCTAAACTCTGCTGTAGGATCAGTTCATCTTTATCCTAATCCAAACCTTTTGAATGGGAAAGCTCAAAACTGCCCCAGACAAGGCAATTTCTCTTGCTTGGTGTGACACTTTGTCTGATACTATGGACTCTCAAAATTGAGCTGGGACAGAGGGACCTAGTACATTATAGCAAGAATACAGTAATGGGACGCCATTTCATTGACAATTTCCATGTTCTAAATCTGAAAGGCACAGTACTTTTGAATTGTCAAAGGGAAAGATCAAATAATTTGGAAAAGTATGTCTGAATTGTGTTCAAAGTAAACCTGGCCCTTTTGACAGTTATATAACCACCAACAGGTTGCCAGGAACATAATCAAGAGGACTACTGGAGAAAACTTCCGGATGACCTTAAAAGTTGCGTATGAACCCAGACATTGTTTTGAATGAACCCTTTAAGGAAAATGCTTAAAGTCTGACTGATGTTGGACTCTGTTGTTTGAAATGGTGGAGACCTTACAAATCCATTAACATCCACAGTGGCGATTGTAGCATGTAAATCTTGGTGGGGCCCGAAAAAAAAAGTGGGATGCATGCCAGCAAAGCCACAACACAACACTAAGCAATACATTAATTGCACTATAACAGTGACAAACAGTGCCCACAAACTGTTAGGGCCTATATAAAGCTGTCCCAACAGCAGTCTCAATATCTCACCACTGCTACTACACCTGGCTATCAGCGGATAGGGTCTCTCTAAAAAAAACATAGCTGCTATGGCTGACTTGCTTAAACAAATGTGGTTTCTACTGACAATTGAGATGTACAAACTTTGGCGCAAGTGGATAAGAGGCCATCCTTAATTTTGATTATCAATTCTATTGGTCACGTACACATGGTTAGCAGATGTTAATGCGAATGTAGCGAAATGCTTGTGTTTCTAGTTCCGACAGTGCAGTAATATCAAACAAGTAATCTAACAAAATCACAACAACTACCTTATAAAAACAAATGTAAAGGGATAAATAAGAATAAGTACATATAAATATATGGATGAGCGACGGTCGTGCGGCATAGGCAAGGTGCAGTAGGTGGTATGGAATACAGTATATGCATCAGAGATGAGTAATGTAAACATTATTAAAGTGGCGTTATTTAAAGTGACTAGTGATACCTTCATTAATCCCTTCATTAAAGTGGCAGCAGCCTCTCTGTTAGTGATGGCTGTTTAACAGACTGATGGCCTTGAGATAGAAGCTGTTTTTCAGTCTCTCGGTCCCAGCTTTGATGCACCTGTACTGATCTCGCCTTCTGGATGATAGAGGGTTGAACAGGCAGAGGCTCGGGTGGTTGTTGTCCTTGATTATCTTTTTGGCCTCCCTGTGACATTGGGTGCTGTAGGTGTCCTGGAGGGCAGGTAGCTTGCCCCTGGTGATGCGTTGTGCAGACTGCACTACCTTCTGGAGAGCCTTGCGGTTGAGGGCGTTGCAGTTGCCATACCAGGCGGTGATTCAGTCCGACAGGATGCTTTTGATTGTGCATCTGTAAAAATTTGTGAGTGTTTAAAGGTGAAAAGCCAAATATCTTCAGCCTCCTGAGGTTGAAGAAGCGCTGTTGCGCCTTCTTCACCACGTTGTCGGTGTTGGAGGACCATTTCAGTTTGTCTGTGATGTGTATGCCGAGGAACTTAAAAACTTTCCACCTTCTCCACTACTGTCCTGTCAATGTGGATGGGGGGGATTTCCTCTGCTGTTTCCTGAAGGCCACGATCTCCTTTGTTTTGTTGACGTCGAGTGAGAGGTTGTTTTCCTGACACCACACTCCGAGTGCCCTCACCTCCTCCCTGTAGGCTGTCTCCTCGTTGTTGGTAATCAAGCCCACCACTGTAGTGTCGTCTGCAAACTTGATGATTGAGTTGAAGGCGTGCATGGCCACGCAGTCATAGGTGAACAGGAGAGGGCTGCGAACACACCCTTGTGGGGCCCCAGGGTTGAGGATCAGTGGAGAGGAGATGTTATTTCCTACCTTCACCACATGGGGATGGCGCGTCAGAAAGTCCAGGACCCAGTTGCACAGGGCTGGGTCGAGACCCAGGGTCTCAAGCTTAACGATGAGTTTGGAGGGTACTATGGTGTTGAAGCTGAGCTGTAGTCAATGAACAACATTCTTACAAAGGTATTCCTCTTGTCCAGATGGGATAGGGCAGTGTGCAGTGTGATGGCGATTGCACCGTCTGTGGACCTATTGGGGCGGTAAGCAAATTGGAGTGTGTCTAGGGTGTCATGTAGGGTGGAGGTGATATGATCCTTGACTAGTCTCTCAAAGTACTTCATGATGACAAAAGTGAGTGCTACGGGCGAAAGTCATTTAGTAGTTACCTTAGCTTTCTTGGGAACAGGAATAATGGTGGCCTTCATGAAGCATGTGGGGACATCAGACTGGGATAGGGATTGAATATGTCTGTAAACACACCAGCCAGCTGATCTGGGAAGGCAGCCTTGCGAGGGTTGACACGTTTAAATGTTTTACTCACGTTGGCCACGGAGAAGTAGAGCCCACAGGATTTGTTAGCGGGATGTGTCAGTGGCACTGTATTGTCCTCAAAGCGAGCAAAGAAGTTGTTTAATTTGTCTGAGAGCAAGGCGTCAATGTTCGCGATGGGGTAGGTTTTCTTTTTGTAATCCGTGATTGTCTGTAGACCCTGCCACACATGTCTTGTGTTGCGACTCCACTTTGTCTCTATACTGATGCTTTGCTTGTTTGGTTGCTTTGCGGAGGGAATAACTACACTGTTTGTATTCGGTCATGTTTCCAGTCGCCTTTCCATTATTAAAAGTGATGGTCCACGCTTTCAGTTTTGCACGAATGCAATCCACGGTTTCTGGTTAGGGAATGTTTTAATAGTCAGTGGGTACAACATCTCCGATGCAGTTGCTAATAAACTCACTCAGTCAGCGTATACGTCAATGTTGTTGTCTGAGGCTATGCGGAACATATCCCAGCATGATCTCAACGTGATTGAAGCAATCTTGAAGCGTGGAATCCGATTGGTCGGACCAGCGTTGGATAGACCTGAGCACAGGCCTTTTCTGTTTTAGTTTCTGCCTATAGTCATGATCAGATTTTCCGAAGGGAGGGCGGGAGAGGGCCTTGTATGCATTGCGGAAGTTAGAGTAGCAATGGTCAAGAATGCTACCAGATCTTGTCGCGCATTCGGTATTCTGGTAAAATTTAGGTAACCTTGTTAAAATCCCTGTCTACAATAAATGCAGCCTCAGGGTATATGGTTTCCAGTTTACATAGAGTCCAGTGAAGTTATTTCAGGGCCGACGAGGTATTTGCTTGGGGAGGGATATACATGGCTGTGACTATAATCGGAGAGAATTCTCGTGGGAGATAATGCGATCGGCATTTGATTGTAAGAAATTCTAGGTCAGGTGAACAAAAGGACTTCAGTTCCTGTATGTTGTTATGATTGCACCATGAGTCGTTAATCATAAGGCATACACCTCCGCCCTTTTTCTTACCAGAGAGATATTTGTTTCTGTCGGCGCGATGCATGAAGAACCCAGGTGGCTGCACCGACTCTGACAACATATCCCGAGTGAGCCATGTTTCCGTGAAACAGAGAATGTTAGAATCTCTGATGTCTCTCAGGAAGGCAACTCGTGCCCTAATTTCGTCCACTTTGTTGTCTAGAGAATGGACATCGGCGAGTAATATGCTCGGAAGCGGTGGATGGTGTGCTCGCCTTCTAAGTCTGACCAGTAGGCCACTCCTTCTGCCTCTCCTGCGGCAACAACGTTGTTTTGGGTCGGCCTCTGGGATTAGATCCCATGTCCAGGGTGGAGGTCCGAACAAAGGATTCGCTTCGGGAAAGTCGTATTCCTGATCATGACGTTGGTGAGTTGACATCGCATTTATATCCAATAGTTATTCCCGGCTGTATGTTTGGACAGACGTAGTCAATTTAATTATTTGCACTTTTGAAATGTACAGTGACAGAATTCAGAACATGGGTTCTTACAGTGTTCTCCCTGTACACCAATTCAGAATCGTAGGATAAATAAAGGGGGCATATAAGCAGACAATGAAAGCTCTTACAATATTCAATGATTACATTTCTTAAAAACAAGTTATGGGCTACATGTGCACCATGAAGTCAGAAATGTAGGTGAAATTAAGAGGGGTAAATAGACCAAATTATTAGGATGAGGCACATGGGCTACTAACATCTTACTACACAACATACACTTAGTATTACTTTCGTAGCTACAGTATATATATCTCCCTGGCATATTACATAATTTTTTCAGCAGCATACAATAGATTTTTGGATTCACCTTGTTGTGCTCACTTGAACAGGAAGGTGGCGCGACGGTCCTTCGTGGGCAAATTTTGTCATCAAAGTCTGGCATTCTCTGGATTTATGGTGCTTTCAAAACAACTGGGAACTCTGAAAAAAACAAGGTTGAATCATGATGACGTCATTGATCTTCAGCTCGTAGCTCTAGAAAGAGGCCGGATTTACAATTCCGAGTTGGATGACCATTCAAAATGTACTTTTCCAGTCAGAGATCATTCATTCCCGACTTCCCAGTTGTCTTGAACTCACTGAAGTCAAGTTAACAGTTGTTTTGAGCACGGCACAAATCATGCTACATAGATAGCATGGCCAACGTTGAATGCATATAATTTTAAACTTGGAAAAGATCCCCTTAATCCCAGATTTGGGACCACACAGCCAATCCACTGAATAGCAGGCTAGTGATTGCTTTGCAATGCTAGCAGTTAGCCACTGTCACTGTTTCCTTCCAAACCACTCATTATTGAATTTGCGATTTTCAACTTGGTGTGTAATGTTTATGTCCAATGGCAGATGAGCAACGATACGTTTTATCTGAAAAAACAAAAAAGAGATTGTTTGTAATGCAGCTTTATTAACTCAATTATTTAGATATTTTTTTTACATTGTTTGCAAACTGATATGTGACACGTATTAAGAAAAAAATGTGGCTCTGCCCCACCTGCCCTGAATGACGGGTCGCCACTGAACATCCATAATATGCTCACTCACTTACTGACCTAAAGGGCTCTCTTATTCTCGTCTGTATGTGGACAACCCTCTCGTTTCACACTTCCAGGAATTCTGAATAAATTTACTCTCTCTCAGCTTCTCTCTCTACCCCCTCCCCCCACCCTCTCTCAATTTCTCTCTCCCCCTCTCTTTTTCATTCTCAATGTTTGTAAATTAGATGGGAATAGGTAATGAGCGAATTTCATGCCAGGAGCATGTGTAACGATGATAATTAATGTCCTTTGTCTTTTGGATCAGCCAAATATTAGACATCAGGCGGAATTATCTGCCTGTTTCAAATCACCTTAATCAACATTTTGGGCCACCTGCTAATCACGATAATGCATTCTCTCTCCCTAAATTGGTTGGATCACATGCATGAATGTGGAACTCATGAAATGAGTAGATGAATGGTGAAGTGGAACGTTTCAACAAGGGGGAAAGACAAAATTGTCCTACTTAATTTTCATACTTTACTTTTGTATAACCCCGAAAAAGATACTTGTTTTCTATGGAGTTTTAAGCCATCTGTGCTGTAACTTGACGTTGGGGTTGATCACGAAAAAGGTGCTGAGGATTTTCGCCCACAGCCTATGAACTCTTGTCACTTCTCCTTGTCAGCAAAATCCTCCCAGCATCCGGCTGTGGAGACAGCATTGCCAGCCAGCATATGCCTGATGTCTGTTTGAAGGGGACCCCGCCCTGCCAGTCCAATCCTCCAAACCTGCGCGACTCAACCGGCTTATGACGAAACTGGGCAATTGCAACTGCTTTAGGCCCCTGAAAAAGGAAGCAATAAGTCAGCCAGAGAATCTGCCACAGTGCTATACAACGGCCAGGAAGATGTACACTGTATTTGAGTAACACCATGGTTACCATGGAGGTGGTAGGATAATATGATGTATGGTGCAGTGTAGATAACAGCGCTGCATGTGCCGTCACCATTTTATTTGTCTATTATTTTTACCATCAGAAACAGTGTCTGGGGCCTAGAGAGAGCACATTCAGAGGCAGGTCATTCTGAAATGTGTATCAGACACATCGGATAAAGAAGAGCTTTACAATAGTTATTGGTAATCGTGGAGGATTGGGAGGTACAGCAGCCTTATTTTTGAGCTATTGATTTCTGTACTGCCGATGGCAATGCTAAAAGAGCAAGGGAGGGATTTTTAGACACCTGCTAATTTTTTGTTAAAGATAAATAAAAGTTTACTCCAGTTGTAACCACTTGCGTGTCTTAAATGTATTCTTTGGATTTATGTAAACAAGATGTACATGTACATAGTGTGCATTAGCTAGCATTAAAACATTGTGTTCAATACTGCCCAATGGCTGTGTTCTTTGTCAGGTCTGATTTACATGTTGTGCAAACTCATTCTGACAAGCATAAATTACCCAGCCCTGTAACATCTTAGGCTTCCGGCATGGAGAGCTGGGAAATACACTGAGAAGCTTCCCAGCTTTCCCTTTCCACTCTGTGATCTGATCCCCCACATCTTCTGATATTCCCCAGTGATCATAAATGAGGGTTATGGGAAGGTTATGAACTGAAGGACTGCCCATTACTTCTAAACCATGAAGCATCTGCTGACTTACAATGCTAAGTCAGAGGGAGTTCATCCTAAAAGCCCAGTGAAGAGGTCTGGGAGCTGCATGCAGCGAGCCAGCCACTGCTCTCATCAATGTCACGACACAGCTGAAAAGAATCACGACCAGTTAGAGCACCTCATTTTTAGGTCTGCGGTCTGTGCACTGTGCAGGGCTGTGGGAAACTGAGAATCACTGAGAGAGCTTTGCCTTTTGTCTAACTCTCTTTCTGACCATTGAGTTCCACTGAGAGGACTGAGAGGAAGAACACTCTTGACATGAACTATTTCAGAGAGGCTATGGTGAATTGCAAATTCAAAATTAGTAAAATGTTCAAACAGTTCAGGGCGATGACTTCATGTACTGTTATAAGCTAATTAAAAGGTGCAGTAGAGACACTTTTCTAATTCCCAATGTCCTTGCGCTTACTTCAGCCTCAATGTTTCATCAAAATGGATCCTATGATTGTTCATAAAGCTTCCAGCCCACTGAGTTCAAATCTGACTATTTTTGATACACACATAGCAAAGTCACATCTTATGTCGAGTATCATTCTCCATGACCATGCAGTCTCCCTGGTTCCCTATTGACGTCAAACAAGGCTCTTGTGCTGAAGAAGTACGCAGTACTGAATACTCCTCAAGAGTTCTGCATACCTAGTCAGACAGCTGCTTTATATACGGTACAGCAAGGACCAATTCTCATAACTGTTTCACTAACGTCAGTGAATGTGAAACCAGAATGGGAATGGAAGAAGAGGCAGCAAAGTGGCATTGTTGGGAGGAGTTTGTGATGTAACAGACAGACAAAGATCAGAGTCGAATGGTAGTCTTTGGAGTTTGATGAACAGACAGACTGATAAGTCTCATTTGTTCCTGAGGAAAATAAACAATAAGGGACTGCACACAGCTCAACAGGTAGCGTCTTTTAATTGCAGTGTTTGGTCGAGTTTCATTCACTGCAAATCGGTTATGTCTTCATTTTTTTATGTTGTTGGAATGGTCGGTAGTGAATTTTGTGCATTTAACATTGTCATGAGCGAGTGGAACAATAAGCTGGAGTCAAATGTGTGAAAAATACAAGACAGTCCCTAAAACAAGAGTTTTCTCACCTTTCATTTTTTTATAGCTGGTGTTCATTAAATATGTAACGCTGTAATGAAAACAAGCTTGGCATTTCATTTTCGGTTGAAAGAAGCTGATTTGAATTATTGGATCGATTTTGAACAGTGCAGCGCTGCACTGCCCTTCATGCAGCTGTGCCATTGTTAATTAAAATCCCTCGACAAATGATTAAAACCTTAGAAAAAAACTTTTTGTAATAAAATTAGATTTTTCCTTCCCATTCATAGACATCACATTATGTACACAGAAAATGCTTACAGTGGAACAATGGACGAAGCAAACCCTAGTTAATTAGGCCTACTAAACTGTACTTTATCATGGCAGCTCTGGGACTGAAAAAAAGTAAAAGGTGGAACTGTGAACATGGGAGGGAATTGTAAAGCGAAGTGGCACATTTTTGTGACAACTTTAGCCTGTAGTGCTGGCTGCTCCAATGCTCTTTTTTCAAATTACTTGTCACGTCCTGACCATAGAGAGACTTTATTTTCTATGGTGGAGTAGGTCAGGGTGTGACTGGGGGGTTAGTCTAGTTTATATTTTCTATGTGGGGTTCTAGGTTGTTTTTTCTATGTTGGGGTTTTGGTATGATTCCCAATTAGATGCAGCTGTCTATCGTTGTCTCTAATTGGGGATCATACTTAAGTAGCATTTTTTCCACCTGTGGGTTGTGGGTTATGGGATATTGTTTTGTTTTGAGTTAGTGGTGTAGTCACGGTTTGTTAGTTTATTTGTTTCGTCTTTGGCTAAAGTCTCACTTCTTTATTAAATCATGCGGAACTCTACACACGCTGTGCCTTGGTCCGTTAATTCTACAAACGATCGTGACATTACATTACATTACAGAGTGCATGGGGAGAGACTTTGCCTCTCTCCTTCACTCTCCCTTTACTTCTGAAGCCAATCTTTCCACTATTAAGCTGACAGATTTACTCTTGTGATTTAATCCAATCTATCGGAAAGCGCACAAGATATACTCCAGCGTTGGGACAAAGGTCTGCATCATTCTCCGAAAGCTCAGTCAACCAAAACAATTATACAAATGACCTTTGAACTCATTGCCTTAGTTCCTTCATTAGGTTAAGTGGTTCCCTTTTGAGTTAGTACAGTAAGAGAACGCCCACTTGCCTCTCTCTGACTTGACGTCTTAAGAAATGGACTTTAGGGGCGAAACTGACAATTACGAAGAGCGTAAACAGGTGCAAAGTCACGCTAAATCACGTGCCTGACTGGCGGGATTTTCCATGCACCTGGTAGGCACCTGGTAAGACGAGGGGTGGGGGTGTGTGTCTTTTTGTCAATAACAGCTGGTGCGCAGTGTCTAATATTAAAGAAGTCTCGAGGTATTGCTCGCCTGAGGTAGAGTACCTTTTGATAAGTTGTCGACCACACGATCTACCAAGAGAGTTCTCATCTGTATTATTCGTAGCCGTCTGTTTGCCACCACAAAGCGAAGCTAGCACTAAGACCGATCTCAACCAACTCTATAAAGGCATAAGCAAAGAAGAAAATGCTCACCCAGAAGCGGCGCTCCTAGTGGCCGGGGATTTTAATGCAGGCAAACTTAAATCAGTTTTACCACATTTTTACCAGCATGTCACATGTGCAACCAGGGGGGGAAAAAATCATAGACCACCTTTACTCCACACACAGAGATGCATACAAAGCTCTCCCCCGCCCTCCATTTGGCAAATCTGACCACAATTCTATCCTCCTGATTCCTGCTTACAAGCAAAAACTAAAACAGGAAGTACTAGTGACTCGCTCAATACGGAACTGGTCAGATGACGCGGATGCTACACTACAGGACTGTTTTGCTAGCACAGACTGGAATATGTCCTGGGATTCATCCAATGGTATTGAGGAATACACCACCTCAGTCATTGGCTTCATCAATAAGTGCATCGACGACATCGTCCCCACAGTGACTCTATGTACATATCCCAACCAGAAGCCATGGATTACAGGCAACATCCTCATCGAGCTAAAGGCTAGAGCTGCCGCTTTCAAGGAGCGGGAGACTAATCTGGACGCTAATAAGAAATCCCACTATGCCCTCAGACGAATCATCAAACAAGCAAAGCGTCAATACAGGATTAAGATTGAATCCTACTACACCGGCTCTGACGCTCATTGGATGTGGCAGGGTTTGAAACTATTACGAACTAAGAAGGGAAACCGAGACGCGAGCTGCCCAGTGACGCAAGCCTACCAGACGAGCTAAATGCCTTTCATGCTCGCTTTGAGGCAAGCAACACTGAAGCATGCACAAGATCACCAGCTGTTCTGGATGACTGTGTGATAACACTCTCGGTAGCCGATGTGAGCAAAACCTTTAAACAGGTCAACATTCACAAAGCCGCTGGGCCAGATGGATTACCAGGACGTGTACTCAAAGCACCAACTGTCAAGTGTCTTCACTGACATTTTCAACCTCTCCCTGAGCGAGTCTGTAATACCTACATATTTCAAGCAGACCACAATAGTCCCTGTGCCCAAGGAAGCGAAGATAACCTGCCTAAATGATTACCGCCCCGTGGCACTCACGTCGGTAGCCATGAAGTGCTTTGAAAGGCTGGTCATGGCTCACATCAACAGCATCCTCCCGGACACCCTAGACCCACTCCAATTCGCATACCGCCCCAACAGATACACAGATGACGCAATCTCAACCGCACTCCACACCGCCCTTTCTCACCTGTACAAAAGCAACATCTGTGAGAATGCTGTTCATTGACTACAGCTCAGCGTTCAACACCATAGTGACAAAGGAGCTGATTGTGGACTACAGGAAAAGGCAGGCCGAACAGGCCCCCATTAACATCGACGAGGCTGTAGTGGAGCGGGTCGAGAGTTTCAAGTTCCTTGGTGTCCACATCATCAAATCAAATGTATTTATATAGCCCTTCTTACATCAGCTGATATATCAAAGTGATGTACAGAAACCCAGCCTAAAACCCCAAACAGCAAACAATGCAGGTGTGGAAGCACGGTGGCTAGGACAAACTCCCTAGAAAGGCCAAAACCTAGAAAGAAACCTAGAGAGGAACCAAGCTATGAGGGGTGGCCAGTCCACTTCTGGCTGTCCACTTCTGGTGGAGATTATAACAGAACATGGCCAAGATGTTCAAATGTTCATAAATGACCAGCATGGTCAAATAATAATAATCACAATAGTTGTCAAGGGTGCAACAAGTCAGCAGCTCAGCAGTAAATGTCAATTGGCTTTTCATAGCCGATCATTGAGAGTAACTCTACTGCTCCTGCTGTCTCTAGAAAGCTGAAAACAGCATGTCTGGGACAGGTAGCACGTCCGGTGAACAGGTCAGGGTTCCATAGCCGCAGGCAGAACAGTTGAAACTAGAGCAGTAGCAAGGCCAGGTAGACTGGGGACAGCAAGGAGTCATCAGGCCAGGTAGTCCTGAGGCATAGTCGTAGGGCTCAAGTCCTCCGAGAGAGAGAAAGAAAGAGAGAATTAGAGAAAGCATACTTAAATTCACACAGGACACCGGATAAGACAGGAGAAATACTCCAGATATAACAGACTGACCCTAGCCCCCCAACAAACTACTGCAGCATAAATACTGGAGGCTGAGACAGGAGGGGTCAGGAGACACTGTGGAACCATCCGATGATACCCCCGGACAGGGACAAACAGACAGGATATAACCCAACCCACTTTGCCAAAGCACAGCCCCCACACCACTAGTAGGATATCTTCAACCACCAACTTACCATCCTGAGACAAGGCAGAGTATAGCCCGCAAAGATCTCCGCCACGGCACAACCCAAGGGTGGCGCCAACCCAGACAGGAAGACCACGTCAGTGACTCAACCCACTCAAGTGACGCACCCCTCCTAGGTACGGCATGGAAGAGCATCAGTAAGCCAGTGACTCAGCCCCTGTAATAGGGTTAGATGCAGAGAATCCCAGTGGAGAGAGGGGAACCAGCCAGGCAGAGACAGCAAATGCGGTTCGTTGCTCCAGTGCCTTTCCGTTCACCTTCACACTCCTGGGCCAGACTACACTTAATCATATGACCTACTGAAGAGATGAGTCTTCAGTAAAGACTTAAAGGTTGAGACAGAGTCTGCGTCTCTCACATGGGTAGGCAGACCATTCCATAAAAATGGAGCTCTATAGGAGACAGCACTGCCTCCAACTATTTGATTAGAAATTCTGGGAACAATTAGGAGGCCTGCGTCTTGTGACCGTAGCGTACGTGTAGGTATGTATGGCAGTACCAAATCGGAAAGATAGGTAGGAGCAAGCCCATGTAATGCTTTGTAGGTTAGCAGTAAAACCTTGAAATCAGCCCTTTCCTTAGCAGGAAGCCAGTGTAGGGAGGCTAGCACTGGAGTAATATGATCAACTTATTTGGTTCTAGTCAGGATTCTAGCAGCCGTATTTAGAGCTTTCTCCAAGTAGCCGGAAAGATGAATTTTGTAGTAGTCTAACCTAGAAGTAACAAAAGCATGGATACATTTTTCTGCATCATTTTTGGGCAGAAAGTTTCTGATTTTTGCAATGTTACATAGATGGAAAAAAGCTGTCCTTGAAACAGTCTTGATGTGGTCAACAAAAGAGAGATCAGGGTCCAGAGTAATACCGAGGTCCTTCACAATTTTATTTGAGACGACTGTACAACCATCAAGATTAATTGTCAGATTCAACAGAAGATCTCTTTGTTTCTTGGGACCTAGAACAAGCAACTCTGTTTTATTCGAGTTTAAAAGTAGAACGTTTGCAGCCATCCACTTCCTTATGTCTGAAACACAGGCTTCTAGCGAGGGCAATTTTCGGGCTTCACCATGTTTCATTAAAATGTACAGCTGTGTGTCATCCGTATAGCAGTGAAAGTTAATATTATGTTTTCGAATGACATCCCCAAAAGGTAAAATATATAGTGAAAATAATAGTGGTACTAAAACGGAACCTTGAGGAACACTGAAATTTACAGTTGATTTGTCAGAGGACAAACCATTCACAGAGACAAACTGATATCTTTCCTACAGATAAGATCTAAACCAGGCCAGAACTTGTCCGTGTAGACCAATTTTGGTTTCCAATCTCTCCAAAAGAATGTGGTGATCGATGGTTACAAAAGCAGCACTAAGGTCTAGGAGCACGAGGACAGATGCGGAGCCTCGGTCTGACGCCATCAAATGGTAATTTACCACCTTCACAAGTGCAGTCTCAGTGCTATGATGGGGTCTAAAACCAGACTGAAGCATTTCGGAAAACATTGTTTGTCTTCAGGAAGGCAGTGAAAAAAAAAAAAAAAAAAAAAAAAAAAAACAATTGAGAGGAATGGAAGATTCGATATAGGCCGATAGTTTTTCATATTTTCTCGGTCAAGATTTGGCTTTTTCAACAGAGGCTTTATTACTGCAACTTTTAGTGAGTTTGGTACACATCCGGTGGATAGAGAGCCGTTTATTATGTTCAACATAGGAGGGCCAAGCACAGGAAGCAGCTCTTTCAGTAGTTTAGTTGGAATAGGGTCCAGTATGCAGCTTGAAGGTTTAGAGGCCATGATTCTTTTCATCATTGTGTCAAGAGATATAGTACTAAAACACTTGAGTGTCTCCCTTGATCCTAGGTCCTCGCAGAGTTGTGCAGACTCAGGACAACTGAGCTTTGGAGGAATACGCAGATTTAAAGAGGTGTCCGTAAATTTGCTTTCTAATGATCATGATCTTTTCCTCAAAGAAGTTCATGAATTTATTACTGCTGAAGTGAAAGCCATCCTCTCTTGGGGAATGCTGATTTTTAGTTAGCTTTAGCTAACCATGATAGCTCAAAGAACTATCATGGTTCAAACATACCAAGACAGTCGTGAAGAGGGCACAACAAAACCTTTTCCCCCTCAGGAGACTGTAAAGATTTGTCATGGGCCCACAGATCCTCAAAAGGTTCTACAACTGCACCATCGAGATCATCTTGACCGTTTGCATCACCGCCTGGTATGGCAACTGCTCGGCATCTGACCATAAGGCGCTACAGAGGGTAGTGCGAACGGCCCAGTACATCACTGGAGCCAAGCTTCCTGCCATCCAGGACCTATATAACAGGCGGTGTCAGAGGAAAGCCCATAAAATTGTCAGAGACTACAATCACCCAAGTTATAGACTATTTTCTCTGTTACCGCATGGCAAGCGGTACCAGTGCATCAAGTGTAGGACCAAAAGGCTCCTCAACAGCTTCTAACCCATTAGACTGCTGGACAATTCCTAAAAATCGCAACCGGACAATTTACATTGGCACCCCCCCCCCCCCCCCCCCCCCCCCGTACACTGCTGCTAGTTACCTATGCATAGCCATCTCGCCCCACCTACATGTACAGATTACCTCAACTGACTCGAAACTGGTGCCCTCTGTATATAGCCTCGTTATTGTTATTCTTATTGTGTTACTTTTTATTATTACTTTTTATTTTAGCCTACTTGGTAAATATTTTCTTCTTCTTGAACTGCACTGTTGGTTAAGGGCTTGTGAGTAAGCATTTCACAGTAAAGTCTACACTTGTTGTATTCGGCGCATGTGGCAAATCAAGTTTGATTTGACTTGTCCTTCTCCTTTTCCCACAGTCATTCTCTCAATATTTTGCCATTGCAGCAATGCGGGGGGACATTCACTTATTTTCTCTTGTTGTGAGACACCAGAGGAGAATGGGAGAATAAGGAGGAGAGTGTGGTGGAGTGAGAGTGGGAGTACAGGGGAAAGTGGTTAGTGAATAGACTGTCACCGTTTGGAGAGAGAGAGGGAACGAAATGAGAGAATACAGGTACATCTCCCCCAGGCCTATAATCCTGAGATTACTGTTTGCTCTGGGGCCTGTCTGACTGCACTTCGGCCCGCCTGCGTTTCACTTCTAATCTCTCCGTCCCCAGCTGTCCACCAATTGATTTTCAGATTCTCTAAATCAATTACTCCTCCTGTCCAAGATCTCATTGCCTGTGAGATATACTCAAAAATGCATAGGGCCTGTGCATGAATATACACACACACACACATAAATAAGTCCACACACAGACACAAGCATAGGCTTCAGTGCACGCACACAGACACACACACATCACTGCACTAGCACACACAGTATACGCTTCCGTCTCTGAAGTATTGTGTGCCTGAATGTCAGTTGAGCTAATTCAACTCAACTTCTTTCCCCCGTAATAGTGTGCTGCAAAGCCCCACATAGTAACTGCAGGTCGCTGTCTGACCACGCAATTTGGATGGATGTCCTCTGCCACCCTTTCTGACCCCCATCATCGACACATGATTACAACAGTCAAGTGATACATCACCTCCGTCTTCCTCAACATTGCAACATTACATCACACTCACCTGCTCCATTGCTGTAATCCCTAAAAATGGCATAACAAAACAGTCTTAACATTATTGTCATGTGAGACATTCCATGAGTCTCTTCATTGAAAAATCAAATAAATGACCATACTTGATCCTTTTTCAAGTCCAGTGATGTAAAAGGTTCTGGCCTCAACCTCATAAGATTTACCCTCTCTCCTGTATATTCTGTTTATTTTTTTACCTTACAAAATTCTCAATATACTGTATATTCTCCAGTTATTTCGAGGTGAGATGCCCTTCCTCTGTGAGATGTCTAACCCAACACTTGCATTCCATAAACCTATTGAATTACGGATATGGTCAGGGAATAGGGAGCTACAGTATGTGTTTGAGAGAGTAAGAGAGAGCAAGTCCCTTAAATTGACCGTCTTATTTATTCATACATTTTTTATTAAGTCACGGGAAGTAATCAACAAGGCCACAAATGTATAACTATTAAACTGAGGAAAGAGAAATTGACACTTTGTTGTGCCAAGTAACTTTTCAAGATGAACCTGCCTGCCTCACAGTAAGTAATTATATCGCTCCTAAAAGCTATGGAGGATGAAGAGAGTAAACTCACTGAAAGCTGGCGCTCCAGTTCCTTTTTCCTTTCATTCCTTTTTCCCAACAATGTTTGTAGTACCGTCAAGCTGATTCCAGCTGCAGAAATAATTGCAGTTTATTGCCAATTAAACTAATGAGTTCCAAAATACCCCCAAGTGTTCTGTTTGACAAAACTGGAGTTGTATATATAGAAGAAGTAGAAGGAGAATTCTTAACAATTCCCCAAAATCAGGAACTGTGATTGGAATGTCACCTTAGAAGATTTTCCAAATAGGATCTCTTTGGAGCTGAGATACTCCTGGGCTGTCAAGCGTTTTTATACGAAAGAGGTACATGGAAATAGTGGAAGAATTCCGGAATATTCCCGGAATGTCAAATTAGAGGCCCTTCAAATAGGGATCTCTTTGGACTTGGGGTGCTCCTGGGATGTCAAGTTTTTTTTCTCCATAAGGCCCTGTACGAATTTCCAACCAAAAGAGAGAAGTAGTTCTGCTTGACAGATGTCGTCTCAAGGCCTGGCCCACGGCCTGTCGCTTAGGGGAGCGTCATTAATAATGTACCATCCGTTTGCTAGACCTGTCTGGAAAATGTGCATAGATTGAGCCTGAGGTGCACCGATGCTGAACAGTCTGCTGTTAGTTTTTCGGGAGCATATTACAACAGCTGTACATCTATTATGATAAAGAAGTGATTTAGATACAACCATGTGAAAATAGAAACATGTACAGGAGCTTGCAGTACTAAGCACATTGTCCCATTCATGTTTATCCATGAATGCATGTAGACATGATATCTGAATGAAAGCATTTTCTCTGAATCAGAATTGTATGACTCGATGTTCCAATGTATGTGATATGTACAGTGAAGAACTGGATTCATCCAGTTTTCACCCACTGCTATATTCCAGAAAAAGAGCAACAGTGCATGTGGTTGAAAACAATTACAGGCTAGATCCCTTGCGCATGTATATCATCACATTCTCAACCATGTTCCCAGGAAACATTGAGCGCTACATCTAGTCTGCGATTCTCCTCGCAGTGGACTGTGGAGTTATGCATTATTTATCAATAGTACATCAATAGTCGTTTTTAACTCCAAGATATACTGGATTTCTGAGACATGATGGAACACTATGGCTCAGCATGTGTGATTCACTGTTGCTCAACAAGTATTCCATTTCGTGGACTTCCTTCCCTTTTAAATTATACCACAGAACCAGAATAACAAGCCTTGGTCTCAGAAGCAGAGTAGGGCCCAAAAGGGAGTAGGATGGCAGCTGCCATAGCCTCCATGTATAAGATTCTGCCATAACCTTGTCAACATAACTCCCTTCAACATCAGCTGAAGGGAAGGGATCCATGATGGGTAGAACCAGATAGGTGCGTGAGGAAAGAGTATGGCAAGGATGTCAGAAATATTTCACCTTACCTCCCGAATGGCGCAGCAGTCTAAGGCATTGCATCGCAGTGCTAGCTGTGCCACTAGAGATTCTGGGTTCTAGTCCAAATCAAGCTTTGTTCTAGTCACAGCCGGCCGCGACCGGGAGACCCATGGGGCGGCGCACAATTGGCCCACCGTTGTCCGGGTTAGGAGAGCGTTTGGCCTGCAGGGATGTCTTAGTGCCATCGCGCACTAGCGACTCCTGTGGCCGGGCGCAGTGCACGCTGACACAGTCGCCAGGTGTACGGTGTTTCCACCGACACATTGGGGCGGCTGGCTTCCGGGTTAAGTGGGCATTGTGTCAAGAAGCAGTACGGCTTGGTTGAGTTATGTTTCGGAGGATGCACAGCTCTCGACCTTCGCCGAGTCCATACGTGAGTTGCAGCGAAGAGACAAGACTGTAACTACCAATTGAATACCACAAATATGGGGAGAAAAAGGAGTTCGTAAATAAAATCAAAAATATATATATATACAGTTGAAGTCGGAAGTTTACATACAGCTTAGCCAAATACATTTAAACTCAGTTTTTCACAATTCCTGACATTTAATCCTAGTAAAAACTCCCTGTCTTAGGTCAGTTAGGATCCCCACTTTATTTTAAGAATGTGTAATGTCAGAATAATAGTACAGAGAATGATTTATTTCAGCTTTATTACTTTCATCACATTTCCAGTGGGTCAGAAGTTTACATACACTCAATTAGTATCTGGTAGCATTGTCAAACGTTTTGGGTAGCGTTCCACAAGCTTCCCATGATAAATTGGGTGAATTTTGGCCCATTCCTCTTGACAGAGCTGGTGTAACTGAATGAGGTTTGTAGGCCTCCTTGCTCGCACAACCGTTTTCAGATTTTCTATTGGATTGAGGTCAGGGCTTTGTGATTGCCACTCCAATACCTTGACTTTGATGCTGCGAGCCCCGTGCTTCACGGTTGGGATGGTGTTCTTCGGCTTGCAAGCATGCCCTTTTTCCTCCAAGCATAATGCTGGCCATTATGGCCACTATTTTTGTTTCATCAGACCAGAGGACATTTCTCCAAAAAGTACGATGTTGATCCCCACGTGCAGTTGAAAACTGTAGTCTGGCTTTTTTATTGCAGTTTTGGAGCAGTGGCTTCTACCTTGCAGAGCGGCCTTTCAGGTTATGTCGATATAGGACTCGTTCTACTGTGGAAATAGAAACTTTTGTACCTGTTTCCTACAGCATCTTCAAAAAGTCATTTGCTGTTGTTCTGGGATTGATTTGCACTTTTCGCACCAAAGTACGTCCATCTCTAGCAGACAGAACGTGTCTCCTTCCTGAGCAGTATGACAACTGCGTGGTCTTATGGTGTTTATACTTACGTACTATTGTTTGTATAGATGAATGTGGTACTTTCAGGTGTATGAAATTGCTCCCAAGGAAGAACCAGACTTGTGGAGGTCTCCAATTTTTTTTCTGAGGTCTTTGCTGATTTCTTTTGATTTTTTCATGATGTCAAGCAAAGAGGCACTGAGTTAGGTAGGTAGGCCTTGAAATACATCCACAGGTACACCTCCAATTGACTCAAATGATGTCAATTAGCCTATCAGAAGCTTCTAAAGCCATGACATAATTTTCTGGAATTTTCCAAGCTGTTTAAAGGCACAGTCAACTTAGTGTATGTAAACGTCTGACGCACTGGAATTGTGATACAGTGAAATAATCTGTCTGTAAACAATTGTTGGAAAAATTACTTGTGTCATGCACAAAGTAGATGTCTTAAACAACTTGCCAAAACTATAGTTTGTTACAAGAAATTTGTGGAGTGGTTGAAAAACGAGTTTTAATGACTCCAACCTAAGTGTATGTAAACTTCAACTGTATATTTATATATATTTCACCTTATCTGTAAGCTTTAAGAGCTCTCTTCAATAGCATGATGGCTAGCACATACTGTACTGTAAACAGTCATTGGGAACTATTGGTAATACTGAGAAATATTCACTAGGTCTTCATGCATTTGGTATCGACATTTTTTTTCGCACTTAAATCTGAGTATAAAGAATGTAGTTCTTCATCAAAAGGTTTATTTTACATTTACATTTACATTTAAGTCATTTAGCAGACGCTCTTATCCAGAGCGACTTACAAATTGGTGCATTCACCTTATGATATCCAGTGGAACAACCACTTTACAATAGTGCATCTAACTCTTTTAAGGGGGGGGGGGGGGTTAGAAGGATTACTTTATCCTATCCTAGGTATTCCTTAAAGAGGTGGGGTTTCAGGTGTCTCCGGAAGGTGGTGATTGACTCCGCTGACCTGGCGTCGTAAGGGAGTTTGTTCCACCATTGGGGTGCCAGAGCAGCGAACAGTTTTGACTGGGCTGAGCGGGAACTGTACTTCCTCAGAGGTAGGGAGGCGAGCAGGCCAGAGGTGGATGAACGCAGTGCCCTTGTTTGGGTGTAGGGCCTGATCAGAGCCTGAAGGTACGGAGGTGCCGTTCCCCTCACAGCTCCGTAGGCAAGCACCATGGTCTTGTAGCGGATGCGAGCTTCAACTGGAAGCCAGTGGAGAGAGCGGAGGAGCGGGGTGACGTGAGAGAACTTGGGAAAGTTGAACACCAGACGGGCTGCGGCGTTCTGGATGAGTTTTCAACATCTTTGATTGATTTTTGGACCTCGACTACTGGCTTGGAACAGAAACTGCTATTTCAACATTGGGAAGGAAAGCTAAAGTAATAACCTTGAAACTCGTAACTGAGTTACAGTATTTAGAGACATATCACAACTCCACAGTACAATCGACTGAGCATTCAACAAAAACATTTGTTCCAGAGGGGGGAAAATGCTAAATGTCACAGCCGGCGAAATACGAAGATACCTTCCACTATCACTGTTGACTTTTTCCCTCATGTGGAACCGGCGGTCATGCAAAGACATTATCACCTGTTTCAGGCCAGCAGTCTGTTGTATTTGCTGTCCTGCGTGTGTGAGGGCCAAGGTGTCCCGGTGTCCTGGCATAGAGGCACGTGGCAGTGTCCCGGTTGGTGCCCCGGTGTCTGGCGTCATCCCGAGGCCTCTGTGGCACTGAGGCTATTAAAAACATAGCCCCCTCCGTCTGTCAGGCCTGCATCAGTGGCTGGCCTTGTGTTGCTTTGAAGGTGCAGCCTGCCTGGAATTCCATCCTATAAAGTGATTTGAGATATATTTTTTAAACGAATCCCGCTATCAGCGTGTCTGTCAACTATCGACAATCCCATCTGTCTTTGCTGATAAGACCATTTCGCGCCACGGTCTCTGAATTTTCACAAGGCATGGCTGATTTTAGATAATGCTCTAAAAAGGGAAATACTATCAAATTAGAAACAGTGTCATTAAAGATTACATTTTGGTTAAATGTTTGGCCTAATAGAATTTCCAGTCACATAGCAATCTGAAGATAGTGTCAGTCCTTGTATCCTATGTTAGAACTGGAGCCATTAATCTCTCATTTTCTTGTTTGTGCTACTTCAACCTTGGAGTTGAGCTTCAGTAAAACTGAGATGTGAAAATAAGAGCTTGTAATCGGTGCAAATCTTCAAAAAAGGCAAAGCAAGGCTTTGAATGATGTTCAACATTCTTTATGTCCAATTCATTTTCCAGTCAATGTGATATTTGAGGTGTTGTAATTACTTGGGTGTGGTCAATTACATTACACTTGGTGGAAGCGGTGGGAATACTGAATTTATAAAAAATATATATATAATATTGTTTAAGTATATATTTTATAACTTGTCACTTTCAAACCTCAAAATATTTGATATCACATACAGAGTGAAGGTGATCTAGTATTACACTAACTGTGTAAGCTCAATCTTTTATATTCTGGTAGAGCTCAGATGTGAAACAAACCATTGTCTTTACAAAACATCATGGGTGTAACGGGTGACGCTCTCCTCATCCTCGGACGAGGTGAGGAGAGAAGGATCCTCAGACCAAAACGCAGGCTTAGGGAAATAAGCCATCTTTATTTAATAACGAATAAAGATGGCAACACGAAACGAAACAAAACACTTTAACAAGCTTACAAAATAACAAAACGACGTTGACGCAACCTGAACATAAACTTACATAACTAAACATAAACTTACGTACAGGAAAACAGACGACATCGAAACGAAACAAACAAACGCTACAGTCCTATGTGGTACGAACATACATACAGACACAGGAGACAATCACCCACAAACAAACAGTGAGAATGCCCTACCTAAATATGACTCTTGATTAGAGGAAAACGCAAACCACCTGCCTCTAATCAAGAGCCATACCAGGCAAACCAAAACCAACATAGAAACAGAAAACATAGAATGCCCACCCAACCTCACGTCCTGACCAACTAACACACATAACAACTAACATAAATAGGTCAGGAACGTGACAATGGGATGTCAAAATATCTGTGTCTGTGAGCCAGCATCGTTTCTGAATGATTCATATTCAACAGCATCGAGTGCAGACATTTAAAAAAGCAGATAATCAAATGAATAATGAATGACTTTGTCCTAGATTTGTGTTCTCTCAAACCAGTCTGTGGCCAAACTAAACAATGTGTTGGAAACACTAAAAGTTTTTGATTTCATCACCATGTGTGTTGTTGAGCACTATGGGATGCTGAACATTCATTCACATGCAAATGAACATTAGTCATTTAAAGAGTCGCATTTGAGTGCACTGACTGACTGGGAGACCATATGCTTATTCCCTAGGTATCTGATACAGCTCTAAACATGAATATCCTACCCACTCTGAAAAACACATTATACGTAACTCATACATCATTCATGAATTATGATATTAAGTTTTGAGATGTATTTACAATAAGTAAAATAAGGACAGGTTGTGGGAGTTACCTGTCCTTCCTAGCCATGGTGGATCTGCAGCAGAGTTTAAACTCTTGCTCTGGATTATCCAGAGTTCAGTGCCTACAGTAATTGGTGTTTGACTTAAACATACACTCCTCTACACCCCCACGTCCCATGAGGCAACACACAGTTTGACTCGTACACTCCCACCATTCTAGCATTGCGGTGGTGGACTTCGACATTCTACCAGGAACAGAAGCAGTAATGGCCCATTATTTTACAGATCTGTGCACACTGCAATGTTTCCCCGAGGCTGCTAATGTTGGAGAGCAAAGGAGGAGACAAATGGTGGAGAAGGTTTAATGCTTGTCTCTGGGAATTCAGTGTAGGATATTCAGTGTTAAAGAGCTAAGCTTGAACTCACTGTAGGATATTCAGTGTTAAAGAGTTAACCTTGAATTCAGTGTAGGATATCCAGTGTAAAAAAGCGAACACTGACTTAAGTGTAGGGTGTTCAGTGTTACTTTTTACATATTTAGCTCACGCTCTGAGAGGGACAAAGTCTACATTTTATTACTGGTCCCCTGTAGGAATTGAATCCACAACCCCAGGGTTACACGTGCCATGCTCTACCCCAGTGTTCAAATAGAGCTAGTGTAGGATGTTCATCGTTAGAGCAAACACTGAATTCAGAGATACTGTGTTACCAGTGGTTCTGCTCAGTTAGAGAGACCCTGCTGACTTGTGTGGGATGTGAATATAGAGGGTCCTCCTCATTTTGACAAACATGAACCACACAGGCACTGAGGTCAATGTAATTAATTGCCAGCGAAAAAAAGTTAACTGGCCACATTAGCCTCTTGCAATGTGTTTCAGATATTGTGCCAAAGCCACTTGGCTTCATAAGTGGGGTAATAACTATGGGGCTCTGGGAAAGGGACAGCGAAAGTTGTATCATTCACATACTATGCAAAGCACATCAATAGTCATAATTTCAAAAGTTATTAATTTGATGTTGTTAATACACTTGCATCTTCGAGAGAGAGCGAGAGAGAGAGAGAGCGAGCAAGAGAGAGAGAAAAAGAAAGAAATCAGCAACTGGCAGAGAGTGGCCTTTTATCATTTATTCATTTGAAATGCAAAAAAGGGAAAGCAGATGGAGGCACACCAAACTCTCCTCTAATTTGCATTGAAAGGCCTGTAGGGTGCGAGTGAAGGCTGAGGGTTGCTTGTTTCATGGCACAGAACTGTCCCCCTTGGGCCAGCTCCCACATGTAAGAGTACATGTTCAATGAATTTCAAGGCAAATGTGAGTCCAAACAGTTGCCTGTTCTACGTTTAGGAGGAGAAAAGCAGGATACCTACTGCATGAGACCTATTGGGCCTTGGTATGGATTCAAGAGAGATTTAATGGGATTAACCTATACTGTTAGAATACAGTATTAGACCCACAGACGATTTCCAAGAGTGTGGTTTTCACAAGCTATTTCAGCAAAGTTACAAAAGGTACTTGATAATTTATGTATTTTAATTTGAATATAGTACATTTATTAAATTGATACAGCTTACAGGGACAGGAACTGTACCGGCGCTTTGAAAACAGTTTACAGAAGTAATAATTAACTGGACCAAAAACATATGTTGATGTTTCTTCGATGTAACAAAACATAAAAAACCATTGTTTCAGTTGTTGTCTGGAGAGAAGGACTGAGCAGATGATGATGTAGTGTTTGTGTTGTATGCACAATAACCATATTCCACGCCAAAGAGCATATTTAAATTTGCTTCTAAACCTCATATGGATAACAGTCGTGAGATCTTTTCACAAATGTCACATCCTTCTTCGCTATCATCTTACCAAGAAATCAGAACACAAAAGTGATCCTTTTATCAGTCAGCTAATCTGTTGACTTTGCTGTTTCATTGGACGTACCACATTGAAAGATTGTATGATGAGCCTCGGTTTTAGGAGGAGCAAACTTTCCTCCCTGTCACAAATAATCTAGTCATTAGCTGCAGCGCTTTTGTCAACACAACCAATGTAACAACGTGCAATACTTGCCGGATCTGCAAACATCATCCATATTTTATAGCCACAAAATGTCCTGTAATAACGACTGCGCCATTGTCCTATGGGATCACCGACACTAACATTTTTCTACAGAACACCAACCGCCAACCTGATTGTCATTTGACCCCCGACAATCTTACTAACTATGAAGAAGTTTGTGTCTTGCGATGGGAGGGGGTGTGTGTTGGATCAGTGAGGGGAGTCAGGTGGGAGGTGGGGGGGTCAACATGCTGTCCGGCACTTTCCCCGACTGTCAAAGGCAATCAGTGTCTGGGAAGTTAATGGAGAACACAAAACCTATTTAAAAGCTACATTTACCACTTGGATGATTCCATTACGTTGTGTAATTTCCAGGTGTCACATTTCCCCTCCACACGTCGGTCTTAATGCTCTCCCAAGCAGCCGCTGATTAGTCAGCCTCTGCTGGCTCCCCAAATCCTCTATCCTCCTAGGCCTCCTAACTTCTCACATCCTCCTCGAAGGCAGTCAGACAGTGAGAAACACTTTCCTGGTTTCGACCCGCTGGCCTGGGGGAAAAAGTTGATACCGGACATTGGCCCTGTGTACAAAACACATAAAGGTTACTGGTGAGCAATATTGTTGTCAATTCCTTATCAATTCAGGAAGGCTGAATTGAAATTCTGAAATTCCAATTTGAACTTTCCTCAATTCTCACTAACCCCCCATCGATGTCCACACCCCTACCGAAATCAAATAGCATAATAGAAAAATCCCCATCAAAATCCATCTGTATTAAGCTTTTTTGCATGGGCTGTGTCTCAATCAGCTTCTATCTCAAGGCCATCAGACTGTTAAATAGCCATCACTAGCACATTAGAGGCTGCTGCCTATGTATATAGACTTGAAATCAATGACCACTTTAATAAATGGAACACTAGACACTTTAATAATGTTTACATATTTTGCATTACTCATCTCATATGTATATACTGTATTCTATGCTATTCTACTGTATCTTGGTATATGCCGCTCTGACATTGCTCGTCCATATTTATATATTCTTAATTCCATTCCTTTATATAGATTTATGTGCATTGGGTATATGGTGTGAAATTGTTAGATATTACTGCACTGGCAGAGCTAGAAACACAAGCATTTCACTACACCTTCAATAACGTCTGCTAAACACGTGTATGTGACCAATAAAATTTGATTTGAATAGACCGCATCTGCCAATGGCGGCCTTTCCCATCTGCCGTGAAAGGTGTTCGAGCTACAGGGGTGTTTGTCAGACCATGAGACACCCTGAAAATCTGTCTTCTCATGAAAACGTCTGTAGCGTCTGAACGGTTTGGTCTACCAGCTAGTATGACCACTCTATGGAAAGATGAGACTCTCACGAACAAGACGCTTCGAAGGTAGCCTGGTACCAGTTAAATAATTATATGGATTCCAAGAACACAGGATGAGATGTTACTATCCTTTGTGCAAGCACTTCCAAGAGTTCATGAACAGTGAGACTGGTGAAATTTGGGGAGCGCATCGTCAGTAGTGTACCTTTGGTTCCTAGGGTGTTTCGGCCTTTCACACTATACACCCTCCCCAAAGGCGGCCAGCGACAAGGTGATCAATCCTACGCTTGCGTCCCGTTCCCAATTAGTCATAGGAGTTGCGTTGTTGTTGATAGCCAACATCCCATGGGACTATGCATGGCAGGGGCGTCTTCCTCCCTGAGTCAAGCATTGTTGACCGCATACCTCCTGGCCCTCTCACTTCGGGGCCCAGCTGGGGTCTTTCCTCTTCATCCAGAGCCATTGACTGCTGCCTTCTGCCGCCTCTGATACAGCTTTGATTGCCGAACGCTGGCTCTGGCCCTTAATTCCCAGGTCTCTAAGCAGTCTGGTTGTAGATGTTGCCACAAACCTCTGCAGCCCACCTCCACTGGTCGGACTTCTGTGTTCCAGCCATGATGCCGTGCTTCGGCAGCTAGATCGGCATAGCGCAGATGTTTCTGCTCATAAGCCTCATCTACTGAGTCCTCCCAGGGTACTGTGAGCTCAATGATGAAGACCTTCTTAAGCGAATGGGACCAGAGCACCATGTCAGGTCTTAGGGTGGTGGTTGCGATCTCCGGAGGAAACACAAGTTGCCGGCCAATGTCAGCTAGCATTTTCCAGTCGCGGGCCAAGCGCAGCTGGTCTCGCTCTAATGGTGTAGAGCCGCTCTTCGGTGGTTTAGCCCCTTTGCGGACAAAGGTCGTCCGTAAGGGTTGTGATGCTGCTGGGGGTGGTAGGGAGTTGGTGGCAGCTCGCTTGTCCTCCAGGGCGGACGCAGGTTTTTAAGGACTTGGTTGTGACGCCAAGTGTAGCGTCCTTGGGTGAGGCTTGTTTTACACCCTGTGAGAATGTGCCTGAGGTTGGCTGGCATGGAACAGAGGGCACAGTCCGGATCTTCACCATACCATTGGTGAAGATTAACTGGTGTTGGAAGGACGTCATATGTTGCTCTGATGGAAAAGCTCAACCGCCTCGCTTCCATGGCCCACAGATCCTTCCAGCTGATCTTCCTCTTCTCCACACTGTCCCATCGAGTCCACTGTCCCTGTTTGGCAAGAGAGACTGCCTTGGCCCACCTTGCAGCCTCCTCCTGAAGTATATATGGAAGTAGTTTAATGGCCCAAAAAAATGACTTAAATATGGGTCTTTAAAAAATATATATATTTGTATTGCTTATAAACTCAGCAAAAAAAGAATCATCCTCTCACTGTCAACTGTGTTTATTTTCAACTTAATATGTGTAAATATTTGTATGAACATAACAAGATTCAACAACTGAGACATGAACAAGTTCCACAGACATGTGACTAACAGAAATGGAATAATGTGTCCCTGAACAAAGGGGGGTCAAATCAAAAGTAACAGTCAGTATCTGTTGTGGCCACCAGCTGCATTAAGTACTGCAGTGCAGCTCCTCCTCATGGACTGCTCCAGATTTGCCAGTTCTTGCTGTGAGATGTTACCCCACTCTTCCACCAAGGCACCTGCAAGTTCCTGGACATTTCTGCAGGGAATGGCCCTAGTCCTCACCCTCTGATCCAACAGGTCCCAGGCGTGCTCAATGGGATTGACGCAACATGTGTTGTGACAAAACCATCAGTAGAGTTGGAAACCCTTTCAACTTATATTCTTTATTCGGTACATGGGAATATAACCGCAGTTATTTTTATGTGCACTATTTGTATTTATTAAGGATCCCCATTAGCTGTTGCCAAGGCATCAGCCACTCTTCCTGAGGTCCAGCAACATTAAGGCAGTTATATACAGTTAAAAATATTACATGACATTACATTTCATAGCACAAGCACTATGTCATCACTCACAGCCTTGTATATGCAACAAGACAATTTGATGGAATCACATTTCTGGTGGGAAAATGAACAATGTTTTTACACAGATTTTAGAAAACATGTCGGCAATTGGAAGGAAACCCAACTTGACAAACTGGTAATGGAATTTGAATGTTTGTTTATTCATGGTGGAAACACACATCCATGCATTTTTCACCCTGAACTTCTGAAGCAAATGAATTCAAATAAATGTCCTGAAGTAATTAGAGAAATGTACGCCTCAAACATTTCAAAGCTTGTTGTGTCCACCTTTGCTACTACAGTATAGTTTCAGGCAACAAATTGCATCCCCAGAAGTTTACCTGTCATTAACCGTTGACACTGATGGCCTCAAATCATCCATTGGATCAAAAGTTTGGGTATTAGTCATTATAAAAATTAACGTATTCTGTTTATAATAGCTGATTGTTGTGTGCATGTAGTTGAATGACTGACACCAACTTCTTGATTCTGAGGCTGTCCAATACAGACACCGCATATACAAGAAGATATGGTACACAGCTTACAATATGTAGCCGTCTTTTCAGCACCACCAAAGGATCAAAAACTGTCAGGACCATGGACAGCACCAAACAAAGCTAGCTGTGGCAAGGCTGATGTAGCATCCAGGTCTTAATATGCATACCGTACTGAAAGGTAACGCTAAGGCAACATCGACCCACTACTTCAGGGGGAATTTACACAGTGATTTCTTAAGTTGTGCAGTTCTCAACACAGCATGTGTACGTGATTCAGTAAATTAGTCAATTGCATTTCTTGTGCAAGCTTGCATTCCACAGTGAAACTTGGGCTAACTTCTCACTCGCTTGTTTCACACTAGTTTTCAAGAAATAGCAACCTCCAAAGCAAATGGAGATCTAATACAAACTACTGTGGTCTCCCATTGTCACACCCTGATTTGTTTCACCTGTCTTTGTGATTGTCTCCACCCCCCTCCAGGTGTCACCAATCTTCCCCATTATCCCCTGTGTATTTATACCGGTGTTTCCTGTTGCCAGTTCATCTTGTTTGTCAAGCCAGCAGCGTTTTTGTGTCAGCTCCTGCGTTTGTGTCAGCTCCCAGTCTCTCTTTTCTCGTCCTCCTGGTTTTTGACCCTTGCCTGTCCTGACCACTTTACCCACCTGCCTGACCACTCTGCCTGCCCCTGCCTGCTGTCCTGTACCTTTGCCCCTGTTGCTGTAATAAACATTGTTACTTCGAAACGGTCTGCATCTGGGTCTTACCTTGATAACTGAAAACCATGGCAACTGAGTATATCCACCATACGAAAGGTTTCAACAGTTTATAGCAAGTTTTATAGTGCACCATAATGTAAGTGTATCATAAGGCCTTATATATGCACTCAGAAGGTATTTCATGTGTTTGCCTATAGAAAACAGCTAAGTGTTACCATCATTTCTATACCGTTGGAGGGGCCTTGTTTAAGGCTTCCTCTGACCAGCCGTGTGGAACCAATCAAATAACTCAACCACTTAACAATCAGCCATGGATTCCCAGTGAGGGAGATAGTGGTCGAGATAACCTCCAACAGTTTGTCAAAGGAGACGTTGATGTTTAATCAGGGGGGAGGACATTGACTTGTGGTCATCCTCCGACCCAGGAAATCCATATCGGTTGCAATCAAGCGCTTAATTTGATTTGTGACCCGAGGTGCCTCTGTTCGCCAGGTCTTGCGGGAAAAGCCAACCCCAACATTTTGGCCCTGTAGACCACCATTCCCTTTGAGAATAGGAAGACCTATTGATTCTTGTTCTTTGTTTTTTTTAGAAGGCTTGTCATTTTTCCCCCATCATGCCGAGTTCATTATCGATGGAGTGTAAGCACTTCCTCGTCGTGTAAAGGTCACTAGCCATGTGTCGGAGACAGTTGGCTTGATGTAACATCTTACTAGCGAGGCTTTTTATGTACTCAAGGTGAGATCGATTCCAATCAAACAGCCTCTCTTTGTGAATAAATGTAGGTATATGGATGGATGAAGCGAAGAAGAGGTCTTTTAAAATGCAATGTGTCACAAACCGGCTCGAAGCCCATAACACAAAGGGAGACAATGTGAAGATAAGGAAAAACAAAAATATATTTAATAACTGAAGTAACCTATATACAATAAACAATGGTGTATGTAGTCAGTAGTGTAAGTGAGTGGTTGCATGCATAGATGTGATAATGAGGGGTGTTGAAAGGTGCCAAAGCAAGAAAACAAAACAAAATGGCCTCCAAAAATGCCACAACCAAAATCCAACAGCATGTCTGCCTGGAGAGTCTCCTCAATGAATGGGGAAGAGGTGTATTTATCCCGGGACACACCCGGGCCCAGGTGTGTCTCATTTCGCTGACAACCCTCAAGGCTCCGCCCACCAACATCCTAATAAGGAAAACAAGAGCAAAGAGAAAGAATACGGCAGACAGTGAGAGGGTCGTCACAAATGGCCTTGGCCACAAAAGCCTGAAGTTATGAGATCTTTCAATTTTCCAATACGTACAACTTAAAAAATAGGGGGATAATTGATTCCAGGACAGGTGATCATTTCTTATTGAACTAACATGGCCCACAGTGCAAGTTCTAATGTTATCAGAATAAATGTAATCATGGAACAGCTGGTACAGAGATAGAAAGATACAGATACAATAAACAATTGTATCTGTATAAACGGCTGTGATACAGGGTTGGTAGCACAAAAACTAAAATCACTCTATATTACTACAACTATTATCAATGACTTCTTATAACAACACTGCTTCATGATGTGTGGCGCTGTCTCTTCCTGACAATAAAGGCTGGAAAGGAGGAGATGAATAGATACAGAAATGACAATAAGTGAACAACTGGGATACTTTGCACAAAACCCAGAATCACTCTACCTTAACTTATGCTACTATTGTCAATGACTTCCTATAATAGCACAGCATGCTATGTCAAGCTTTCTCTTCGCTTGCTGACAATAAAAGGCTGGATAATAGAAAAGCAATAGTAGGGAAAACACCGGGGGGCGTCGTCTGCTTTTACTGCTACTGATCTACCCCAGTGCAAATTGCAGGTCAAGCAGGTTGATTTGCGGGTTTAGCCCCCCCCCCCCCCCCACACACACACTGTCGGGAGAGTATATTAAAAGCACCCAAAGGGCCACTAATGATTCCCTCTCCATCAATGTGCGGCTCGCCCAGGAAACGTCCTGTGCCTTAATGAACGATTCCGAAGCTAACGATCAATACACGCGTATGTTAAAGATATGAAACCCCGTCACTTTAAATGTAACCATAGGTGTAACGGCTTTCCTCCTCCTCTTCATCAGAAGAGGAGGAGCAGGGATTGAACCAAAATGCAGCAGATTGTGAAGACATAAGTTATTAAAGAAAAACACAAACTCGACTATACACTAACAAAACAAATAAACGGTGTAGACAGACCTAGACGACGAACTTACATAAAACATGAAGAACGCACGAATAGAGAATATAGGCTACACTAATGAACGATGAACAAACAAAACCGAAAACAGTCCCGTGTGGCGCAAGGACATACACAAACACAGGAGACAATCACCCACAACGAACACTGTGAAAACACCTACCTAAATATGACTCTTAATTAGAGGAACGCCAAACACCTGCCTCTAATTAAGAGCCATACCAGGCAACCCATAAACCAACATAGAAACAGAAAACATAGAATGCCCACCCAAACTCACGTCCTGACCAACTAACACATATAACAAACTAACAGAAATAGGTCAGGAACGTGACAATAGGGCTCGAGACCATAACTGTTAAGCACTATTGACAGATCAAGTGTGTTGTAAAAAAAAAAAATGACGTAACAGAATAACAAAGACGCAGGACGTCGTCTATCTTGTCTGACTGGGGGTCAGATGAAGTACGGTGTGCGCCAGGCAACATCCCTCATGTCTATTATGACGCAGTGCTATTTTCTGTCCTGCTGACTAACTTGGGGCAATCCGTCAGGAATTCATCAATCTCCGAGATATCCCCTCTGGCAGGAGAAAGCCGGATTAAGCTTGACGCCTCGGGCCTCGCCCAGAGAGAAGAGGCCAGTGGGGACTTTCCAGCCTGCCTGCCTGCAGATCTGGCAACACTAGGCACCTTCCATACAACTTGAGTCACGGAGGATAATAAATGACAACGACGATATTTCCTGATCCTCACCTGCTTCTTTGAACACACTCTCTCCAACGGCAGCGCCTCCCTCAGCCTGCTAACCATGTCGAAAGCATCTGGGAATAAATATAGAGCAGTAATGCACGCCCACTGGGGATGAAATTAAAGGAATATGCATGTGTACTTTGGGATGTAGCTATGTGCTTTATGTATCATTGGATGTAGAAGTTGGCACGAGTTCGCCGCTTGCATAATTTGAATCGCATGATCTCAAAATAGAAGCACGGCTAATGTACAGACCATAAATAGCTTGTTTGGAGGGGACATACACTGAGTGTACAAAACATTAAGAACACCTTCCTAATATTGAGATGTCAACCTACAAGGTGTCAGAAGTGTTCCAGCAGGATGTTGGCCCATGTTGATTCCAACACTTCCCACAGTTGTGTCAAGTTGGCTGGATGTACTTTGGGTGGTGGTCCACTCTTGATACACACAGGAAACTATTGAGTGTGGGAAACCCGGCATCGTTGTAGTTCTTGACACAAACTGGTACGCCTGGCACCTACTACCATACCCCGTTCAAAGGCACTGAAATATTTTGTCTTGTCCATTCACCCTCTGAATGGCACACATACAAAATCCATGGCTCAAATTGTCTCAAGGCTTAAAAAACATTCTTTAACCTACAGTTGTATGAAAAAGTTTGGGCACCCCTGACAATTTCCATGAATAAATAATTGGGTGTTTGGATCAGCAATTTAATTTTGATCTATTAAATAACTGATGGACACAGTAATATTTCAGTAGTGAAATTAGGTTTATTGGATTAACAAAAAATGTGCAATATGCATCAAAACAAAATTAGACAGGTGCATAAATGTGGGCACCCCAATAGAAAAATCGCATCAATATTTAGTAGAGCCTCCTTTTGCTAAAATAACAGCCTCTAGACGCTTCCCATAGCCTCTAATGAGTGTCTGGATTCTGGATGAAGGTATTTTGGACCATTCCTCCTTACAAAACATCTCCAGTTCAGTTAGGTTTGATGGTTGCCGAGCATGGACAGCCCGCTTCAAATCATCCCACAGATTCTCAATGATATTCAGGTCTGGGGACTGGGAAGGCCATTCCAGAACATTGTACTTGTTCCTCTGCATAAATGCCCGGGTAGATTTTGAGCAGTGTTTTGGGTCGTTGTCTTGTTGAAATATCCAGCGCTGGCGTAACTTCAACTTTGACTCATTCTTCAACATTATTCCCAAAAATCTGCTGATATTGAGTGGAATCCATGCGACCCTCAACTTTAACAAGATTCCCAGTACCGGCACTGGCCACACAGCCGCAAAAGCATGATGGAACCCCCACCAAATTTTACTGTGGGTAGCAAGTGTTTTTCTTGGAACGCTGTGTTCTTTTGCCGCCATGCATAACGTCCCTTGTTATGATCAAATAACTCAATCTTTGTTTCATCAGTCCACAGCACCTTATTCCAAAATGAAGCTGGCTTGTCCAAATGTGCGTTTGCATACCTCAAGCGACTCTGTTTGTGACATGTGTGCAGAAAAGGCTTCTTCATAGCCTATTTCATAGCCTATTTTTCACATCTGATTTAATTTCATACAACTTAATATTGCTACACTAAAAATCTTTGTCTGGACAATACCCCAGTACTCAGCTTTTATTATAAAATGAATGGCATGCCACTGTGATCATTTTCTGTGACGACAGAGTAAATTATTATGCAGCCTCAGAGGGGTGCCCAAACTTTTTCATACGACTGTATGTTCTCCTCTTCATCTACACTGATTGAAGTGGATTTAACAAGTGACATCAATAAGGGATCATAGCTTTCACCTGGTCAGTCTATGTCATGGGAAGAGCAGGTGTTCTTAATGTTTTGTACACTCAGTGTACATCTCCAATTTCTTTGCATGTAAGTGGTTTTATTTGGGACCAGGCAAGGAGTATACTGTACACTGAAGGTATGAATAAATTAAACTACAAATTGGCAGATTGCCTGGCCAATAACATAATGGAAAGGCCCCCTGATTGTACATAGGAAATCATTTCCTTCATTTACAAGAGTTACAGTAATGTCAGTCCATTCTAAACCTTTTTAACAAGGAGTAAATAGTTCATATATAACCGTTGCATACATACCAGACCTGTGTAATATGCAGTATGTTGTGTCACTGTTTCTGTATCAATATCTTTTCTGTATACATTCTGTTTTTCATCATTTGCACAATCAACTAATTGAATTAGAACAATTAATAGTGTTAAAGGCCCAATGCAGCTGTTTTATATCAATATCAAATAATTTCTGGGTAACAATTAAGTACCTTACTGTAATAGTTTTCCATTAACAAAAAACTATTTCTCAAGCAATAATTTTGCCAGGACTCTCTGGGAGTGGTCTGAGTGTGTTTGGAACTCTTTGTAACCAATTTACCACCTGGTGAATTCACCAGGCAAGACCATGCAAACCTGCTGATTAAGAAGTCCTGTGTAGATTGTATTTTCATCCAGAAACTATCAGGAAATAACACTGAACAAATGTTTTCACACTTGTACAGTGTTAGTTTCATCAGCTGTAGAATATGATACAAAACAAATGAAAAACTGCATTTTGACTGAACTGGGCCTTCAAGGTAATAAAACGGGCTTATAGAAAAGAAAGAAGCAGAATAAAACAAAACGCTACCGGCGCAACCGTCAAGGAGGGAATTTCAGATATTTTCTTGACCCAGAAAATTTGGTCTGCCATGCGAGCCACAATAACAGAAAAACTATGGAACAGGGAAAAATCGGACTTATCAAAAAATACAGCATAAGAAAATCATGGCAAAGGTGACATGCTGTGCATGAGATTTGCTAAAGCCTATGTTCTCTGTATTGTAAAAAATAACCACCTCTACATTTTTTGCATCTGGAATAACCCCCTGCACCACCCTGACCCCACCTCTGATCTGCATATTAAACACTGAATCCTGTATGTTAATGCGCCAAAATGACAGAGGCAGGCTATTTTTATTTTCTACTATGTGTTTTTGAGGTTTGAACACCTTTCACAAACACCCTTCACCTCCAATGTCAACCACATCCCTCGTCCTCTCTTCTTCTCTCTGACATGCTGTCTCTCTCACACGCCTGCTGCCAGTGACTTTGAGTGCCTACTATACAGACAACACCTGACACCATGGCCACAAGACCACTCACACTTACAGCACCTGCACGATAAGATAACACAAGTCTTTCCCTGGCTAGGCTGGCTGCAGTACAGCATTTTTTTTTTCACCCTCTAAATGTTCCTCTTGTATGGCTTCAGCCACAGGAATGATGCAAGGAGCCAGACAAAGATTTTATTAGCTACAATTAATTTGTCAGCAGAGAGGGTTGAGACCTAAAAAATAAGCTGCTGTGTTTAGGAAGCCATTCATCTCTATGCGCCACGTCGTAGAGGAGGGGACATGGGGGGGAAGATGCCTGTGCTGCTCCACTGCCTTGCTAGATTACGCTTAGTATTGGCTGTGGATGGGAATCGATAATGGGGCATCTGTGGGGCATCATTTTACACTAAGCACTTTCCCCATAGGTGATTCATGGACCATCTTTAAGAGCAGACTGTGAAAGGCTATTTTCGTAACACAGATGGGTCACGACGTCCTGTACCAAGAGGAAAATGGATCATGTTTTTTAGACTAATGTGTTTGCATGTTGTCTCCAGTTGATTTAGTTTGCAATCGTGGAAATTCATATGCTAATCAGAGTTTCTCTAATTGGATGGAGGTAGGTAAACTACAGCCATGAAAAGGTTTCAGACTATATCAGACTGAGACCTACTCTACTCTCATGAGATTTTAGATATATTGTTACGAAAAAAAAGATTGCAGTCAGAGTGTAGTATAACTGCAGTATGCTGCAAATGCATACTGCAGAGTCCAAAATATATACTGTACATGTATATATTTTACTCAGGTAATACTACATCCAAAATACTACAGTCGACTGCAGTTACTGCACATTTATTGCAGTTCCAAAACTGCAATATTTTGTTGTAAGGGTAACTTTGAAAACCTGAGGAGAAGGGATTTGCTCGGTCAATCGGCAAATCCCTTTCAGATTTTAGGTCATTTGGAAATCACGGCTCAATCACTGCTCCATCCAATCTGCTCAGTGTTGTTTTCTGTCACTAAAAGACAGAACGCTCAATGCTCGCTGGCTGTGATTGTACAGTGAAGCTCCGTCCTCTCATCAACCAGCACTTCAGTTCAGACAATCATCCATGCCCTTACCTGTGTTTCTCTCCTATCTGTCTCCATGGCAACCGCCTCTGCTTGATCAGGCTTCTATTCATCAAGTGACACTCCAATGACCACTTCATGGATCAATGAAATGCACCCATCTGGATAAGAATATATAGGAGATTTATAATAATGATGACCCAGTTAGTGTTCGGTCTGTTTCAAGTCCAGAAAAGTTTCAGTTGAAGCCTGAAGTGAAGTGTTGGGGAAAAAAAGCCCAGTGGAAAAGGTAAATCAATATGGATGATAAAGTTTTGACTGTTTACCAGAGCGGGAAATTCCAGACCCTTGATCCCAGTGAAAGGCTAAAGGTTAAAGCAACTTGGCCATTCTCCAATATGCTTATCGGGAAACGCACTGCAAATTGATTTTTTTAATGGTTTTTGATTGTATGGGGTGTTTTATGGTTTGTGAGAGTATTGGTGGAGTGATAGGTGAGGGACTCATATCCATTCATACATCTGCTAAAAAAATCTAAAGTATAATATTCGGGCCACTGCCAGTCTTCGCTCAGCATATTTAGGACTAGAGCAGTCCCTATGGAGTTATGTGTTGAGTCTTGGGGCCAACGAAGGGAGTGTCAATAAACGCAATAAACCAAATTAGGACAGCCACAGAGGCCCTCAGGGTTCCCACTGCTGTCTAATTCAATCGTTTCTTCATAGTCAAAGAGAGAGTTAAACTTCCAACCAGCCCTTAGGCAAACAGCTGGGTGGCTGGCCTACCAACAGCGACCCTGTGTAGCTAGTAGCTACCATCGAGAGTTCCCTGAGAAATTCATTACCTCCACAAATTGAACCAGGGCTAAATCCACAATGTTATGACTGATCCATCAATGTCTCTTCTGTTAAGCTTGGCTTTCCGTTATGTAGCTGCCAATGTGCAGCTAAAAGATTTGGACAAATGAACATGGTTACATTTAATCCCTTTTAACTGCAGTGTCATTCACCTGTCCATTTTATCACATCACTGATAACATAAGTCAAAAATGTAAATAGAAAATAAAAGTTATCTATTTTTTACTTAACACTTTTTTCTTCTTAGCTTCTTAAAGCATTGTTGGTTAAGGGTTTGTAAGTAAGCATTTCACTGTAAGATCTACACCTGTTGTATTCGGCGCATGTGACCAATAACAATTGATTTGAATTACCCTTTTTGGCTGTTTGTTAGCGTTGATCAGTCATTCGAATAAACCTGTACACTAGTAGGATGAGCAAAAACAACACATAAATAACACATTTTGGATTCCTATGGAGGAGAGATTCAAATGTGACTAGTACTCCTGCTGAACATGGATTACTCATTCAGTTTACAGCAGATATGTGCTTTACTGCTGTCACTGGCATTGTAAGGAGCCCTAGCTCAAGGCACTGTGGGGTTTGCTGGAGATACTGTATGATGGAAGAGATTGTCGTAGACTGATGTGCCAATGAAAATCTGAGACTGATATTAACACTAACGTGTAATAGCGGTGTAGCCTGCTTTACTGTCGTTGTATAAAATTTTTAAACAAATATTAACAGAGCTACCCTAGCTCACTTTCAACAGAAGCTTCCCACCACTGGATTATCAGTCTTGATTAAAGGAGCAATGACATGTACATTTTTGACTGACTTTACTTGGAAATAAGCCAAATATAAGCATGCACAAACAATGAATAGTTGCAAAATATTGAAAATTCAAAAGCCTAAATCCGCATTATAAATACTAAAGGGTAATAGGCTAATGCTAAACGCAGAGGTGGATTAAGAAATGCACTCGTTTTCATCTTGTTGCAGTTCATTATTTCAAAGAGAATAAGGCATTAAGGCATTCTACGACAAACAAAGTCTGATGAATTTCCATGGTAAACAAAAGTCTAATGGCTGTCTTGTTTGAGAGACTGATATAAACACTAACATGTAATATCGACGTAGTCTGCTTTACTGTCGTTATTTGTTGATTACATTTGATTTCCCTTACAGGGTTGCGTATATGTGTCACGCCCTGACCTTAGAGATCCTTTTTATATGTCTCTATTTTGGTTGGTCAGGGCATGAGTTTGGGTGGGCATTCTATGTCTGGTGTTCTATGTTGTTCTATGTTTTGTATTTCTATGTGTTTGGCCTGGTATGGTTCCCAATCAGAGGCAGCTGTCTATTGTTGTCTCTGATTGAGAACCATACTTAGGTAGCCTGTTCCCACATGTGTTTGTGGGTAGTTGTTTTCTGCTTTGTGTTTTTTCACCTTACAGGACTGTTTCGTGTGTATACCTT
Source organism: Salvelinus fontinalis (assembly GCF_029448725.1). Classification (NCBI taxonomy): domain Eukaryota; kingdom Metazoa; phylum Chordata; class Actinopteri; order Salmoniformes; family Salmonidae; genus Salvelinus; species Salvelinus fontinalis. The sequence goes on from NC_074670.1 coordinate 34,312,280, forward strand.
GCAGAACTGTTCGTTTGTCGTTTTGTTGGTTTTTGCTCAAGTGTTTCGTATTTATTAAAAGTAATATGGACACTTACCACACTGCACCTTGGTCCTCTTCTCCTTCTCCCGACGACGTTCGTTACAATATTAAAACGGCATGCTATGTGCATCAACCACTCGGGGAAATTACTATGGTGAGGTGTACTAAAAATAACCGAGCTACCCTATTGACCCTACATAAAAGGTGACTGTCCAATCAAAAATATCAACATTTTGTACAATATGTTTTAAGTCTGGTTCCACTACCCCACATAGAGCTACCTACTGTAAACATGGCCTCCTTAGACCTAAATATACAGGACAACGACACACAACAGGATAGGTCTGTGCTGGAGCAGCAACATTGCTCTAACAACAGAGGTAGCTAGATTAATAGCGCATGACAGGACCCTTTTCTGATCTGCCTTCGGGCAGTGAGTCATGTGTGGTTTTAGTCAAGCTGGCCCTCACAGGATCTCTCCATTCTAAAGCATATTCTGTCAGCAACGTTCCTACCCCTACAACCTTCTCATGTCACCTTTCAATACTCTACCACGGCGGATCCACTTGCCCCTAAGCCAAGACCAGAACTGACAGTGACCGCTGAGGCTAAGGCCTCGGGCCTTCGTAACGCATCCTCTGCACGCTGGCAGAATGGGCCATCCAACTCCATCTACCCGATCACATATGACAGTATGAGGACTGCAGACTTTCGGAAAGGCTGTTTGTGAACAGGCTGTGACAGCAACACTGACTAACAATACACACCGCTGCAGAAAGCCAAGCTATTTTTATCAGCCCAAACCCAACCAGGTGATAGACGGAGGACAAGGCAGCAGACTCCGACCAAAGGAAGTAACAGCGTCAAAAAATAATGACATGAAGGAAAATATAAAAAAATGTGAGGAAAAAACATTGACATCACAACAAGTGAATATCACCTTTCTGTTTTAATTTAAAGCCAACACCTTAGCTAGTACCACTGCTGTCTGCAGAACCACTGTCATAAACCAGTGATAAAAAGTTAATGAAAGTCGGACTTCCAGGCATAAAGCCGGAAACACAATTTAGCGGATAATGCCAAGGATTCTTTTATGGAGGGACATTGTCCCATTCAGGGGAGAACAATGACTGCAATCTTTCACATGGCTGTCCAGTAGTATAGGCACGCTCAGGAGGCTGGCGAGAGGCCAGCCAAAGTTCTGCCATGAAGGGAAGCCAAAATTAACCGAAAATGAACATGAGCACTGAAACGAGGTAGCTATGGGAGACAGGATTACGCTGTCACAGTAGCTGACTTTCAACAGAAGCTTCCCACCGCTGCAGTATCAGTCTTGATTAGATGACAGACAGATTGTGTTTTGTTTTAAAGGAGCAATGACATGTCAATGTCACATTGCCTTTTTGACTGACACAAGTACTTGGAAATTAGCCAAAAAATATGCATATACAAACAATTCATAGTTGCTAAATATTTAAAATTCAAGAGCTGAAATTCTCATTCTATATACTCGAGGGTAATAGGCCAATACGAAACGAAATGTTGCAGTTCATTATTTCAAAGAGAATAAGGCATTAAGACATTCTCTCTGCGACAAACAAAGTCTAATGAACTTCAATGGTAAACAAAAGTCTAATGGCTGTCTTGTGTGAGAGAGATTATTGTAGCATTTCTATTCAATGCATAAAAGGCTCCAGTAGCTTACTATTTCCAACTCAAAACAAAGGAGCTATTAAGCAACAAACGATGTGCTACTTTTAGGAAATTAACAAGACATTACGACAACAAAAATATGAAGTACTTATGAGTTTTGGTGAAGTACTTGGTCACACTTTATTAAATAGTCTTTCATGAACTTTCACTTTCATGTTAAATTGGGTAATAATACTGAGAGAGAAAATTCAGAAAGAAAATCATGTATTTTGGTCACATTAATCGTTTATATTAGAGTATATTCTCCAAATGCTATGTGGTCATAGAGCATTTCATTTGGTAACAAATGTGTAATTACTAGATAAGTAAAAATGGATCTATACTTTATAGTAGCCAGTAGCATACCATCCTGCATCCCACTGCTAGCTTGCTTCTGAAGCTAAGCAGGGTTGGTCCTGGTCAGTCCCTGGATGGGAGCCCAGATGCTACTGGAAGTGGTGTTGGAGGGCCAGTAGGAGGCACCCTTTCCTCTGGTTTAAAAAAAAATGTCCTAATGCTCCAGGGCAGTGATTGGGGACATTGCCCTGTGTAGGGTGCTGTCTTTTGGATAGGACGTTAAACAGGTGTCCTCTCTGTGGTCACTAAAGAGCCCATGGCACTTATTGTAGGGATGTTAACGCCGGTGTCCTGGCTAAATTCCCAATCTGGCCTTCATACCATCATGGCCACCTAATCATCCCCAGCTTACAATTGGCTCATTCATCTCCCAAGGTCTTTGCTCTAAATGAGAATGTGTTCTCAGTCAACTTACCTGGTAAAATAAAAAATAGCACCTGGCAGAATAGCTTCAGAATCAACCAAATCATATGAATGTTAATTGAATCCAGCTCAGTGGACATTGTTTTGAGAGCTCTGTAATTTCCTGTAATTCACTCAGATGTAATATAATATGTCTAGGTACTGGCCGTTTCTATTTTCAGCATATCTGCTCAGCCAATCACCATTATACTTAATAAAAAATATGGGAATTGATGGAAACCTATGATTTGAGACTAAATAAAAAAATAAAATTCAACCTTTATTCAGCTAGGCAAGTCAGTTAAGAACAAATTCTTATTTACAATGACAGCCTCCTAGGAAACAGTGGGTTAACTGCCTTGTTCAGGGGCAGAACGACAGATATTTACCTTGTCAGCTTGGGGATTCAATCCAGCAACCTTTCAATTACTGGCCCAACGCTCTAACCAGTAGGCTACCTGCCACCCCTCTATTATTAAGTTGACATTTGACCCCTGGCTTGCTGCAGTCTCTTATCATGATTGGTCAATCCTCGGATTGGGTTGGAGCAAATATATTGACTCAAAAAAGTGCCACATACAGTAATGTAAGAGAAATCAATTGCTTTATCGCCAACCTTGCATGGTCAAAAGGCAATAAACAAATATAAGTAGATAATGATTTTCATGCATGGAACAAGAGCAGACTGTCCTAACTCATCTAGACAACGATGCTAAAATTGCCAGTGTTCCAGCTCAGCAAATCAAGTGCTGTGTATTTGTGTGTTGCACGCATGCACACACACACACACACACACACACACACATAGTTGCCAGGCATGCAACCATACGAAGAGTGATGATCAGGGCTAATGACATGAGAGACGGTGTTACCACAGTGATAAACACAGCAGCTTGTGTCTTGTAGGGAAAATGAGAGGATGCAATGATGCATGATAGCAGCAGCAGGGAAGACTACACCACAATATCATCTAACTTCTGCACAATTGTGTGTGTCCTCTGCTGAAGACACACACCCAAAGCCATGCACCCGCACAGGTTATCCATCCATGAATTAATGCAAGTCGTTTGTTGTTTCTGCTATGCATCCAACCTTACATTACTACAGTTTATTGACTCCTTGTGAAATGGACAGTAGAAAGCTGCTCCTCTACAGCACGCTGACAAATTGTGATCTATGGTGAGTAACACTGCTCACATGGGCACCCTAGCCCATCCATTTATCACAGTGTAACTGTAATCAACGTTTATCTGGTTCAGATTACGGCTGCACAGCATTCCATTTCAGTTGTATTAAGTGCATATATGGAATTCAAAATAGAATAGACTATTGCCTCTATCAGTCACTCATGGTTCTTTATGTAGGCTGACAGTATTTAGTGGGAATTTTGCTTAATTATATCATCAGTATTACTATTAAAGGATCATATATATCCATACAGTTGAAGTCGGAAGTTTACAAACACCTTAACCAAATACATTTAAACTCAGTTTTTCACAAATCCTGACGTTTAATCCTAGTAAAGATTTGCTGTCTTAGGTCAGTTAGGATCACCACTTTATTTTAAGAATGTGAAATGTCAGAATAATAGTAGAGAGAATGATTTATTTCAGCTTTAATTTCTTTCATCACGTTCCCAGTGGGTCAGAAGTTTACATACACTCAATTAGTATTTGGTAGCATTGCCTTTTAAATTGTTTAACTTGGGTCAAACATTTCGGGTAGCCTTTCACAAACTTCCCACAATAAGTTGGGTGAATTTTGGCCCATTCCTCCTGACAGAGCTGGTGTAACTGAGTCGGGTTGGTAGGCCTCCTTGCCCGCACACGCTTTTTCAGTTATGCCCACAAATTGTCTATAGGATTGATGTCAGGGATTTGTGACGGCCACTCCAATACCTTGACTTTATTGTCCTTAAGCCATTTTGCCACAACTTTGGAAGTATGCTTGGGTCATTGTCTATTTGGAAGACCCATTTGCGACCAAGCTTTAACTTCCTGACTGATGTCTTGAGATGTTGCTTCAATATATCCACATAATTTTCCTGCCTCATGTTGTCATCTATTTTGTGCACCAGTCCCTCCTGTGGCAAAGCACCCCCAAAACATGATGCTGCCACCCCCGTGCTTCACGGTTGGGATGGTGTTCTTCGGCTTGCAAGCCTCCCCCTTTTTCCTCCAAACATAACGATGGTCAATATGAAAAACAGTTATATTTTTGTTTCCTCAGACCAGAGGAAATTTCTCAAAAAAGTTGTTGTGGAGCAGTGGCCTCTTCCTTACTGGGCGGCCATTCAGGTTATGTCGATACAAGACACGTTTTACTGTGGATATAGATACTTTTATACCTGATTCCTCCAGCATCTTCACAAGGTCCTTTGCTGTTGTTCTGGGATTGATTTGCACTTTTCACACCAAAGTACGTTCATCTCTAGGAGACAAAACACGTCTCCTTCCTGAACGGTATGACGGCTGTGTGGTCTGGCTGATTTCTTTAGATTTTCCCATGATGTCAAGCAAAGGGGCACTGAGTTTGAAGGTAGGCCTTGAAATACATGCACAAGTACACTACCAAATGACTCAAATGATGTCAATTAGCTTATCAGAAGCTTCTAAAGACATGACATCATTTTCTGGAATTTTCCAAGCTGTTTAAAGGCACAGTCAACTTAGTGTATGTAAACTTTTGACCCACTGAAATTGTGATACAGTGAATTATAAGTGAAATAATCTGTCTGTAAACAATTGTTGGAAAAATTACTTGTGTCATGCACAAAGTAGATGTCCTAAACAACTTGCCAAAACTATAGTTTGTTAACAAGAAATTTGTGGAGTTGTTGAAAAATGAGTTTTAATGACTCCAACCGAAGTGTCTGTAAACTTCCGACTTCAACTGTGTAACTTATATCCACATGGTAACCACTTGTACTGCTGAATACTACTCATACTTAAGTTTTAGCCTTGAAATCTGGACTGAATGTTCCACTCAAGAAAGAAACTTCACTGCCGTCTATATTGCGTTCGATTATGAGCCAAACAAGAAGTGAAAAGGAAACCTGGGGGAGGTAATGATAAAAAAGAAAGCTGAGGACTTCGTTTGACATGATTAGATCTTTTCACATGGCCAATGAGAAACGTATCGTGCTGCAGCTGCGCTCTAATGAGTACTGGCCAGGGATGAGGGCTGGCCTCCCTGTCTGTCCAGACTCTGTATTTATCAGTCACACACACACGCGTACATGTGCACACACATACGTACGCTTGTACATATTCTCACGCGCACATACGCGTACATACAAACACACACACGTGGGGTGGAGGAGGAGTTCCAGATGTGTGAGTGATCATGAGTGGCAAAGGGATCCGTGTCAAAAAAACGGGTGAGAGTGCAGCGGTGGCGGTTGGTGGCGGTGTTGTTGAGCGCCGGCGGGTTCCTCTGTGACCGCTCCTCCGAGAAGCCTGTCATCTGATACAGAGCCCTGTGTAAGCACCCTTGGCACTGTTAGAATACCCCTAATAAGGAGGTCTTATGAATTATAGATCCCTGTATAGTACCCCTCCACGAGCAACACAGTGCTCCTTTAAGATACATATTCCCTTTAAATCCAAAGGCTTTACTCTCTCTCTGTCTTGGCTTTCTGAGTACAGCTCTAGCTCTCCGAGGCACGGAGCGATGGATGCCCCAGAATGAGAAACCAATTAGGGGCTGCAAGGTTCCCTCAACCAATTTTCCTTCCTTCCCTCCTTCCTTCTATCTTCCTATCCCACACACTAGGCTATTCCATGATCTTTTAACTTCTCTCTGCTGGTTCGTGCTAAATCCCTCCTCAAGCTTGTGTTCCATTCTAGACCGAGGCTACACCAGGGCTATCCACTGTGTGTCTTGGGTTCTAGGTGAAGCTACCTCCTGCTCTTCATGCTCCCATACCCAATAATCAGACCCCATGGATGGGCTCTTCTGACAGATTGGCAACCCACTACCTGCTATTACTCTGTGTTCAATCATGCTGTTTGCTACCAGACAACAAAACAGTGCAATGGCCTCTAGATTGCTAACCGTGTGAATTCCATTTAAATGCATTAGCATTAGCATGAGCTGGCTGACATGTGGCAGTCAGTGTGAGGTTTTTGATGGGATTACCCTGATGCCTGATGGTCAGTCTATTCCCTTGCCTCATTGTGCATTCAGGAAGCACCACCAGCTACAAATCAAGGACAGACCAGGGTCTGTACTTAAGAAACTGTGTCCTAAATGGCACTATATTCCTTATATGTAGTGCACTACTTTTGACCAGGGTCCATAGAGAAGTATTGCACTACGTAGTGAATAAGGTGACATTTGGGACAAGACCAAGAAGCTAGGCTACATATAAGAGTATCACCTGTCTGATGGTAATAGATATTGGCAAGGAGGCCCTGGCACGCTTGTTTGATGACATTCACAGTCCAATGCTGTTTCAGCCGTATTCAGCCCGCGTGTCAATAGCACCCACAGATTGTCTGTAGACTGTATGTATACACTTTAACAAGAGAATGATGTAGATACAGTATGTGGTCATTGTGACAGGACATCAGTGAAACGACCCAAGCTATCTCAAGGAATTCAGGCCGGGCAGGGTGAAATCTTTGACAAAATACATTTTCTGTAGTTTGTCAGGGAGCCAAATGACGCCGAACCAGTCAGCAATGGTATTCACATTAAGACAGATACTGTAGTTAATGACTGGTAGGTTACAACCCTGAAATATGAAACAGTTAAACTGATAAATCTACAGCGCAAATTAACCTCAACATTGATCTGAATACGCTAATCTGTATATTTTTTTTTACCTCCTTTTTCTCCCCAATTTCGTGGTATCCAATTGCTAGTAATTACTATCTTGTCTCATCGCTACAACTCTCATACGGGCTCGGGAGAGACGAAGGTCGAAAGCCATGCGTCCTCCGAAACACAACCCAACCAAGCCGCACTGTTTCTTAACACAGCGCGCCTTCAACCCGGAAGCCAGCCGCACCAATGTGTCGGAGGAAACACTGTGCACCTGGCGACCGCCACAGGAGTCGCTGGTGCGCAATGAGACAAGGATATCCCTACCGGCCAAACCCTCCCTAACCCGGACGACGCTTGGCCAATTGTGCGTCGCCCCACAGACCTCCCGGTCGCGGCCGGCTGCGACAGAGCCTGGGTGCGTACCCAGAGTCTCTGGTGGCACAGCTAGCGCTGCAATGCAGTAACCTAGACCACTGCACCACTCGGGTTGGCCTAATCTGTACTTTTAAAGCAGATACTCTCTTATCACCTACCTAAGAACCTTTTTAAATTGGGAATTGGACATTGAAGTGGCGCAGTTGACTCAGAAAGAGCAGACTAGAGAAGATCTCTTTCCAAAAAATGAAAGACTTACTATAGCAGTTGCTCTTGTTACATTCCCCTGGCTATTTGAATAGGAATTCGGAAAAAAGACTGGCATTCAGTATCAGTTGTGGGCCCACAAATGAGAGTGCAGCGAGACCTGGTATTCATAGACAAACCTACTGTACCTTCAGGCTGTACCTCAGTTATATGTCAGCACACAGACAGTATCCATTCGATACTTCTCACGCTGCACTCTCTCCCCCTCCCTCACCGGCAGGTCACAGGGCTGAGAGATAAGCAGGGCTACATTGAAATATTCAAAGGCAGTCGATGCCTGGCCCAGCGTATTAATGCCGGGTCAGTCTCCAGGTCTTCAGGGGTATGGATGAAGATGGATGAGGATGCTGATGATGGTGGATGAGGTGATAGTACAGGCTCAGTGCTATCAGTAGCTTGTCTGTTCCCTATCAGGCAGAGCCCTCTCCTGGCCATTCTGGCTCCCTGTTGCTCAGTTTCTCTGGTAATTCTGGCAAATGCCAGATGGGCTGGACAATTTTTGTTGTTGGGTGTGCAGGTTAAAATTGGAAAACAAACCAGTAATGTTCTGTATACAGTTGAAGTCGGAAGTTTACATACACCTTAGTCAAATAAATTTTAACTCAGTTTATCACAATTCCTGACATTTAATCCTAAAAACAATTCCCTGTCATAGGTCAGGATCACCACTTTTTGTTTTAAGAATGTGAAATGTCAGAATAATAGTAGAGAGAATTACTTATTTCAGCTTTTATTTCCTTTATCGCATTCCCAGTGGGTCAGAAGTTTACTTAAACTCAATTAGTATTTGCTAGCATTGCCTTTAAATGGTTTAACTTGTGTCACACATTTCGGGTAGCCTTCCAGAAGCTTTCCACAATAAGAAGTGTGAATTTCGGCCCATTCCTCCTGACCTGAAGGGGGACGCTTGCAAGCCGAAGAACACCATCTCAACCGTGAAGCACGGGGTTGTTAGCATCATGTTGTGGGGTGTTTTGCTGCAGGAGGGACTGGTGCACTTCACAAAATAGATGGCATCACGAGGCAGGAAAAAAAAAATATATATATTATTTTTTTATTTCACCTTTATTTAACCAGGTAGGCTAGTTGAGAACAAGTTCTCATTTGCAACTGCGACCTGGCCAAGATAAAGCATAGCAGTGTGAACAGACAACAACACAGAGTTACACATGGAGTAAACAATAAACAAGTCAATAACATGGTAGGAAAAAGAGAATCTATATACAATGTGTGCAAAAGGCATGAGGTAGGCAATAAATCGAATAATTACAATTTAGCAGATTAACAAGAAATCTGTGGAGTTGTTGAAAAACAAGTTTTAATGACTCCAACCTAAGTGTATGTAAACTTCTGACTTCAACTGGATATACAGTATATACACAGTGCATTCGGAAAGTATTCAGACCCCTTTACTTTTTCCACATTTTGTTACCTTACAGCGTTATTCAAAACTGTATTACGTTTTTACCTCATCAATCTACACACAATACCCAATAATGACAAAGTAAAAACAGGTTTTTAGACATTTTTGCAAATGTATTAAAAAAGAAAAATGGATATAATACATTTACGTAAGTGTTCAGACCCTTTACTCAGTACTTTGTTGGAGCACCTTTGGCAGCGATTACAGCCTTGAGTCTTCTTGGGTATGATGCCACAAGCTTGGCACACCTGTATTGGGGGAGTTTCTCCCATTCTTCTCTGCAGATCCTCTAAAGCTCTGTCAAGTTGGATGGGGAGCATCGCTGCACAGCTATTTTCAGGTCTCTCCAGAGATATTTGATCGGGTTCAAGACCGGGCTCTGCATGGACCACTCAAGGAAGTTCATAGACTTGTCCCGAAGCCACTTCTGCGTTGTCTTGGCTCTGTGCTTAGGGTTGTTGTCCTCTTGGATGCAGAACATTCGCCCCAATGTGAGGTCCTGAGCGCTCATGAGCAGGTTTTCAGCAAGGATCTCTCTGTACTTTTCTCCGTTCATCTTTCCCTTGATCCTGACTAGCCTCCTTGTCCCTGCCGCTGAAAAACAAGTTCAATCTTGGTTTCATCAGACCAGAGAATATTGTTTCTCATAATCTGATAGTCTTTTACTGATGAGTGGCTTCCGTCTGGTGACTCTACCATAAAGGCCTGATTGGTGGCGTGCTGCAGAGATGGTTGTTCTTCTGGAGGTTCTCACATCTCCACAGAGGAACTCTGGAGGTCTATCAGAGATGACCATCGGGTTCTTGGTTATCTCCCTGACAAAGGCCCTTCTTCCCTGACTGCTCAGTTTGGCCGGACGGCCAGCTCTAAGAAGAGTCTTGGTTCCAAACTTCTTCTCTTCAAGAATGATGGAGAACACTGTGTTCTTGGTGACCTTCAATGCTGCAAACATTGTTTAGTACCCTTGCCCAGACCTGCGCCTCAACACAATCCTATCTCAGAGCTCTAAGGACAATTCAATCGACCTAATGGCTTGGATTTTGCTCTGACATGCACTGTCAACTGTGGGACCTTATATAGACAGGTGTGTGCCTTTCCAAATCATGTCCACAGGTGGACTCCAGTAAAGTTGAATCAAATCAACTCAAATGTATTTATATAGCCCTTCTTACATCAGCTGATATCTCAAAGTGCTGTAGAGAAACCCAGCCTAAAACCCCAAACAGCAAGCAATGTAGGTGTAGAAGCACGGTGGCTAGGAAAAACTCCCTAGAAAGAAACCTAGAGAGGAACCAGGCTATGAGGGGTCAGTTCTCTTCTGGCTATGCCGGGTGGAGATTATAACAGAACATGGCCAAGATGTTCAAATGTTCATAAATGACCAGCATGGTCAAATAATAATAATCACAGTAGTTGTCGAGGGTGCAACAAGTCAGCACCTCAGGAGTAAATGTCAGTTGGCTTTTCATAGCCGATCATTGAGAGTATCTCTACCGCTCCTGCTGTCTCTAGAGAGTTGAAAACAGCAGGTCTGGGACAGGTAGCACATCCCGTGCAAATTAGTTACTTAAAAATCATACAATGTGATTTTCTGGATTTTTGTTTTAGATTCCGTCTCTCACAGTTGAAGTGTACCTATGATAAAAATTACAGACCTCTACATGCTTTGTAAGTAGGAAAACCTGCAAAATCGGCAGTGTATCAAATACTTGTTCTCCCCACTGTATGTACGGCAGGACCAAATCGGAAAGATAGGTAGGAGCAAGCCCATGTAATGCTTTGTAGGTTAGCAGTTAACCTCTTGGAACTATAGGGGGTGCTGTTCCGCATTAGCATATTTGTGTCTCCAAATTAAACTGCCTCGTGCTAAATTCTTGATCGTACAATATGCATATTATTGTTATTATTGGATAGAAAACACCTTCTAGTTTCTATAGAAGTTGAAATTTTGTCTCTGAGTTGTACAGAACAATTTCTACAGCACTTTTCATGACAGGGTTCAGATTTCAATTTTTTTTACCTCTGATCTGGGGTCTGTTTTTAAGGCGACAGTGAATGCTATGAAGAAACCGACACTGCCTACGTCTTCCTCTGGGTGTCTGTACGTCATCACGCTTTCAATGGAATCGATGGGATATTCACAGCCAGTATAAAAGACCAAAATGTATAGAGACCGCCCTTTCTCGTCGTGCGCCTGAAGCGTGAAGGGCATCGGACCTGCCTCGTTCCAAATCGTTTTCTAACCAGCAATATTTCTCCGGTCATGTTTTTACTCGTTTTAGGTGTTAAAAACATCATAATGTAGTTAATTTGAACAGTTTTATAGCAATTTATATCCGTTTAGTGCGATTTTAGAGGAATTTATTTGTTGTGCACTCTGAAACTTTGGACACGTTTTGGGGTGTCGGTCGTTGGTGGTGGACATTTCGAAGGACAGAGGACATCTATCGACCAAAAGACGTTTATAACATAGAAAGGATACATTGCCCAAGAATCTGATGGAAGAACACCTCAAAGTAAGCAATATTTAATATGATAAATCGTGTTTCTGTCGAAATATTTTAAACGCATATTTCGCCATTTTGTTTGGTATAGCTTCACTTGGCGAACCCTGTATTGAAAAGTAAGGATAATTTTAAAAATGTAAATCAGCGGTTGCATTAAGAACTAATTTGTCTTTCGATTCCTGTAAACCCTGTATTTTTTAGTCAAGTATATGATTAGCTATTAATTAAACTAGATCACTCTGAAAGATGGCGACCGACATTTTCAGGCTTGTTTTGCTACTATTTTCATTGTGTAACCACGGTTTTGTATGGCTAAATATGCACCTTTTCGAACAAACTGTATATGTATATTGTAAAATGATGTTACAGGAGTGTCATCGGAAGAATTCTGAGAAGGTTAGTGAAAAAATTAATATCTTTTGGCGATGTTGACTTTTATCGCTCACTTTGGCTAGAATCAATGCTGGGCTGCTATGTGCTATGTGCTATGCTAATATAACGATTTATTGTGTTTTCGCTGTAAGACACTTAGAAAATCTGAAATATTGTCTGTATTCACAGGATCTGTGTCTTTCGATTAGTGTATGCTGTGTATTTTTACGAAATGTTTGATGATTAGTAGTTAGGTAAACACGTTGCTCATTGTAATTATTCTAGTCCATTTGTGACGGTGGGTGCAATTGTAACCTATGGCAGCTACCTGAAATATGCACATTTTTCTAACAAAACCTATCCCATACCATAAATATGTTATCAGACTGTCATCTAATGAGTTTTTTTGTTGGTTAGGGGCTATAAATATCTTAGTTTAGCCGAATTGGTGATGGCTACTGGTGTTGGTGGACAAATAAAAGATGGTGGATTATGCTAATGTGTTTTTAGGTAATAGATGTACATCTTTACATATTGTGTCTTCCCTGTAAAACATTTTAAAAATCGGAAATGGTGGCTTTATTCACAAGATCTGTATCTTTCATCTGGTGTCTTGGACTTGTGATTTAATGATATTTAGATGCTACTATCTACTTGTGAAGCTATGCTAGCTATGCTAAACAGTGTGTGGGGGGTGGGGGGTGCTCCCGGATCCGGGTTTCTGAGGCAGTAGAAGTTAAACCTTGAAATCAGCCCTTGCCTTAACAGGAAGCCACTGTAGGGAGGCTAGCACTGGAGTAATATGATCAAATATTGGGGTTCTAGTCAGGATTCTAGCAGCCGTATTTAGCACAAACTGAAGTTTATTTAGTGTATTATCCAGGTAGCCAGAAAGTAGAGTATTGCAGTAGTCTAACCTAGAAGTAACAAAAGCATGGATAAATTTTTCTGCATAATTTTTGGACAGAAATTTTCTGATTTTGCAATGTTACGTAGATGGAAAAAAGCTGTCCTTGAAACAGTCTTGATGTGTTCGTCAAAAGAGAGATCAGGGTCCAGAGTAATACCGAGGTCCTTCACAGTTTTATTTGAGACGACTGTACAACCATCAAGATTAATTGTCAGATTCAACAGAAGATCTCTTTGTTTCTTGGGACCTAGAACAAGCATCTCTGTTTTGTCCGAGTTTAAAAGTAGAACGTTTACAGCCATCCACTTCCTTATGTCTGAAACACAGGCTTCTAGCGAGGACAATATTCAGTCTTCACCATGTTTCATTGAAATGTACAGCTGTGTAGAGAAAGTTAATATTATGTTTGGTTGCAATTTCAGTTTAATCCACCTGAAAGGACGGAACAAATAGTACAACAAATCTTGTGGTGAAATTCAAATATAGTAATTGATAAAAAAACTGTATTTATCGAAGAAATGTTTAAAAAAGGTATAATTTTTGTGAATGATATCATAAATAGGACTGGTGGAGTAATGTCACACATGCAGCTAACACAGACATATGGAAATGTCTGCTCTACCCAAAATTACAACCAATTAATTGCAGCATTACCACAAAAATGGAAGAGGCAGGTGGAAGGGGATTAAAGTAAGGAACTTGTATGTCGGCCTTATATTAAAGAACATAAATGGTTAAAGAAAAGTGTGATAAATAAAAACATATACCAATTTAATTTAAGGACCAAAAAACTTACAGCTGTGCCATATAAATTGCAAAATAGTTGGGAAGAGATTTTCGATGTACGCATTCCATGGCACATGGTTTATGAATTGATACGCAAAACAACGCCGGATTCAAAACTTTGAATTTTTCAATTTAAATTATTGTACAAAATTCTTGCAACTAATAGAATGTTATATATATGGGGGATACAATCTTCCCAGCTCTGTAGATTCTGCTGTGAGGAGGCAGAGTCATTAGACCATTTATTTTGGTATTGTCCGCATGTAGCTCGTTTTTGGTCACAGGTCCAGGAATGGTTGAAGAATTGCAACATTTGCGTAGAACTAACGCTACAGATAGAAATACTGGGGGATTTGAAAAGCCATAGTCAATCAATCAATAATATAATAATTATTTTAGCAAAAATGTTTATTTTTAATATACAATCCGTGGAAGCTATGAGAATAGGAAGATTCAAATCTTTTGTGAAGCATCACAGCACAGTTGAAAAATATATGGCAAATAAAAATCCGAAATGGATGATGTTGGAAGATAGATGGGAAAGGTTGAGTGGAGCTGAAGGGTGGGACTAATAACAAGATAAACAATGTAGGGCGTACGGGATCTGTGAAATGTGTATAGGTGCGGAGCTATTGTGAAATAGCACAGTTACAAGTGGAAATCAAACTGGATGGACAACAGAAATAGAGGAAGGGCTAAGAACAAACAAGAGAGAACTATTATAAAGTAGACTGTGTCTGTAAAATGTGTATAAGATGTATAAATTGAAGGTAAAAACAGAAATGTTTATCAGTTTACTCCAATTGGGGGATCGGTGGTAGGGTTTGCGGGGAATAATAATAAAGGTATACTCTTTAAAAAAGTATGTATGTCTATGTAGGTATGTGTATGTATATATGTGTATATGTATGCATACGTGAATGGATATATATATTTGCCCCAAAAAATATGGGGGGTTGGAAATGATGCAGACAATTACATTGGATACAACATTCTTTCCGCAATATTAAGCTGATCCACCCCCCCCCCCCAAAAAAAAAAAATAATAATAATAATATTATGTTTTCGAATGACATCCCCAAGAGGTAAAATATATAGTGAAAACAATAGTGGTCCTGAAATGGAACCTTGAGGAACACTGAAATGTACAGTTGATTTGTCAGAGGACAAAACATTCACATAGACAAACTGATATCTTCCGACAGATAAGATCTAAACCAGGCCAGAACTTGTCCGTGTAGACCAATTTGGGTTTCCAATCTCTCCAAAAGAATGTGGTGATTGATGGTATCAAAAGCAGCACTAAGGTCTAGTTTCACACATTAACAAGTCCAATACAGCATATGAAAGGTACACATCTTGTGAATCCAGCCAACATGTCCGATTTTTAAAATGTTTTACAGGGAAGACACAATATGTAAATCTATTAGCTAACCACGTTAGCAAAAGACACCACTTTTTTTACTCCATCAGTAGCTATCACAAATTCGACCAAATAAAGATATAAATAGCCACTAACCAAGAAACAACTTCATCAGATGACAGTCTGATAGCATATTTATTGTATAGCATATGTTTTGTTAGAAAAATGTGCATATTTCAGGTATAAATCATAGTTTACATTGCAGCTACAGTCAGAAATTGCACCGAAAGCAGCCATAATAATTACAGGCACCAACGTCAAATACCTAATTACTCATCATAAAACATTTCTGAAAAATACATAGTGTACAGCAAATGAAAGACAGGCATCTTGTGATTCCAGCCAATATTTCCGATTTATTAAGTGTTTTACAGCGGAAAAAAAATGTAGCGTTATATTAGCCTACCACAATAGCCAGAAACACTTGGGTGCCGACGACTACGACAGATATATGAAATAGCATCATAAAATGTTTCTAACTTTTGCTGATCTTCCATCAGAATGTTGGACAAGGTGTCCTTTGTCCAGAACAATCGTTGTTTGGATTTAGAATGGCAACTTTCCCTCTTCATTTAGCAAGCGCGCTAGCCAAGTGGCTCGAATCTCTCCATGTCAACAAACGGAAGAGAACGGAACACGGCAATACTCCCGAAAATAGTTCAATAATCTGATGAAACTATATTGAAAAAACATACTTTACGATGATATGGTGACATGTATCAAATAAAATCAAAGCCGGAGATAGTAGTCGCCTATAACGGCAGCTAAACAAAAGGCAATCCCACTGTCCACCTCACGCTCTTCAGAGTACCAAGATTCCACCTCATTTCTTCTCTCACAGCCTCTTGTCACCCAGGGGAAGGTGTATGACGTGCATGTATATTAATAGGTCTCGTGCCCATTTATAGGCAGGAAGAAGAATAGAGCCTCGATTTCAGACTTTCCACTTCCTGGTCAGGAAATGTGCTGCAGAATGAGTTCTGTTTCACTCAGAGAAATAATTCAAACGGTTTTAGAAACTAGATAGTGTTTTCTATCCAATAGTAATAATAATATGCATATTGTACGAGCAAGAATTGAGTACGAGGCCGTTTGAAATGGGCACCTTTTATCTGGCTACTCAATACTGCCCCCTGCAGCCCAAACAGGTTAACTTCTTTGGGGTAGGGGGCAGTATTTTCACGTCCGGATGAAAAGCATGCCCAGAGTAAACGGCCTGCTACAAAGCCATAAAAGCTAGAATATGCATATTATTAGTCGATCTGGATAGAAAACACTCTGAAGTTTCTAAAACTGTTGGAATGATATCTGTGAGTATAACAGAACTCATATGGCAGGCAAAAACCTGAGAAAGAATCCAACCAGGAAGTGGGAAATCTGAGGTTGGTCGATTTTCAACTCAGCTCCTATTGAAGATACAGTGGGATATTGGTAATGTTGCACTTCCTAAGGCTTCCACTAGATGTCAACAGTCTTTAGAACCTTGTCTGATGCCTCTCCTTCGGCCCCACTAAACAGTAGAGAGGAATAAGTCAGAGGTCTGCCAGCAGCCACGAGCTGACCATGCGCGTTTACATGAGAGTTTGCTCCTGTTCCATTTGCTTATCTGAAGACAAAGGAATTCTCCGGTTGGAACATTATTGACGAATTATGTTAAAAACATCCTAAAGATTGATTCAATACATCGTTTGACATTTCATCTGCTTTTAGTGAACGCTCTTCGTGACTTTGGATTTGTTTACCAAACGCGCTAACAAAGTAACTATTTGGACATAAATGACGGACATTACTGCCATGTTTAGTTTTGCCCAACCTAGGTCGAGGCACAGACACGGTCTTAATGGGGATAGCTGAGCTGACTACACTGACTGTGCTTGTGGCAGACTCCACTAAGCTGGCAGGCTGGCTAATAGCCTGCTGCCTGGCCTGCACGCTATTTCATTGTGGAGCTAGAGGAGTTAGAGCCCTGTCTATGTTGGTAGATAAGATGAGAGCACCCCTCCAGTTAGGATGGAGTCTGTCACTCCTCAACAGGCCAGGCTTGGTCCTGTTTGTGGGTGAGTCCCAGAAAGAGGGCCAATTATCTACAAATTCTATCTTTTGGGAGGGGCAGAAAACAGTTTTCAACCAGCGATTGAGTTGTGAGCTCATCACTCCCCCTAACTGTAAGGGGGCCAGAGACAATTACTCAATGCCGACACATCTTTCTAGCTGATTTACAGGCTGAAGCTATGGTGACCTCTGACGGTTTCATCCTAACATCGTTGGTGCCGACGTGGATAACAATATCTCTATACTCTCTACACTCGCCAGTTTTAGCTTTAGCCAGCACCATCTTCAGATTAGCCTTAACCTCTCTAGGGTACGTGAGACGTTAGCGTCCCGCCTCTTCAACAGCCAGTGAAACTGCAGAGCGCCAAATTCAAAACAGAAATCCCATAATTAAAATTCCTCAAACATACATGTATTTTACACCATTTTAAAGATACACTTGTTGTAAATCCAGCCACAGTGTTCGATTTCAAAAAGACTTTACGACGAAAGCAAACCAAACGATTATGTTAGGTGAGTGCCTATTCACAGAATAACACAGCCATTTTTTCAGCCAAAGAGAGGATTCACAAAAAGCAGAAATATAGATCAAATTAATCACTAACCTTTGATGATCTTCGTCAGATGTCACTCATAGGACTTCATGTTACACAATACATGTATGTTTTTGTCACGTTCCTGACCTATTTCTGTTAGTTTATGTGTGTTAGTTGGTCAGGACGTGAGGTTGGGTGGGCATTCTATGTTTTCTGTTTCTGTGTTGGTTTTTGGGTTGCCTGGTATGGCTCTTAACCTGTCTAGGATCAGCGTGCCGCTAGCGGCACACCCCCCCCCCCCCCCCCACTGAAAAACCAGTGCCGCGAAATTCAAAAAAAATATTTTTTTTAAATATTTAACTTTCACACATTAAAGTCCAATACAGCTAATGAAAGACACAGATCTTGTGAATCCAGTCAACATGTCCGATTTTTAAAATGTTTTACAGGGAAGACACAATATGTAAACATCTATTACCTAAAAACACATTAGCATAATCCACCATCTTTTATTTGTCCACCAACACCAGTAGCCATCACCAATTCGGCTAAACTAAGATATTTATAGCCCCTAACCAACAAAAAAACTCATCAGATGACAGTCTGATAACATATTTATGGTATGGGATAGGTTTTGTTAGAAAAAAGTGCATATTTCAGGTAGATGGCATAGGTTACAATTGCACCCACCGTCACAAATGGACTAGAGTAATTACAATGAGCAACGTGTTTACCTAACTACTAATCATCAAACATTTCGTAAAAATACACAGCATACACTAATCGAAAGACACAGATCCTGTGAATACAGACAATATTTCAGATTTTCTAAGTGTCTTACAGCGAAAACACAATAAATCGTTATATTAGCATAGCACATAGCACATAGCAGCCCAGCATTGATTCTAGCCAAAGTGGGCGATAACGTCAGCATCGCCAAAAATATATTAATTTTTTCACTAACCTTCTCAGAATTCTTCAGATGACACTCCTGTAACATCATATTACACAATCCATATAGAGTTTGATCGAAAATGTTTATATTTAGCCACCAAAATCATGGTTAGACAATGTGAAATGTAGCTCAGCTGGTCAGAAAATGTCCTTGCGCCACTTAGACAGTGATCTACTCTTATACATAAATACTCATAAACGTGACTAAAAAATATAGGGTGGACAGGGATTGATAGACAATTTAATTCTTAATACAATTGCGGAATTACATTTTTTAATTTATCCTTACTTTTCAATACAGTTTGCGCCAAGCGAAGCTACGTCAAAAAACATGGCGTCCTAAGCCACTAAAATGTTTCGACAGAAACACGATTTATCATAATAAAAATGTCCTACTTTGAGCTGTTCTTCCATCAGTATCTTGGGCAAAGGATCCTTTCTTGGGAGTAATCGTCTTTTGGTGGAAAGCTGTCCTCTTGCCATGTGGAAATGCCAACTGCGTTCGGGATGAACTGAAAAGCGTGCCCAGCTATTCACATCGTTTCAAAAATAAATGTCCCAAAATTGCACTAAACGGATATAAATTGCTATAAAACGCTTTAAATTAACTACCTTATGATGTTTTTAACTCCTATAACGAGTGAAAAGATGACCGGAGAAATATAACAGGCTAAACTAACGCTTGGAACAGGAGCGGGTTGGTGTCCTCCACGCGCGTTACGCAGCAAGAAAAGACTTGCTAGCTACAGGGTTTTTTAATTTATAGGGCCTGTGAACGCGCAATCGACCCCATTGGAATCGTCATCACGTAAAGGCATCCAGGGGAAGACGTAAGAAGTGTCCGTATAGTCATAGCAATAACAGTGCCCTTTTAACTGACTTCAGAACAGTGGCCAACATTTCTGAAATCTGACTCCATGTCAGGGAAATTGCTGTAGAATGGGCTCTGTTCCACTTAGAGACAAAATTTCAACTCCTATAGAAACTATAGACTGTTTTCTATCCAATAATAATAATAATATGCATATTGTACGATCAAGGATTTTGTGGGAAGCCGTTTCAAAAATTACCCAATTAGCATAAATAGTCTCAACAGCGCCCCCATCCTCAACAGGTTAATTAGAGGCAGGTGTTTGGCGTTCCTCTAATTAAGAGTCATATTTAGGTAGGCGTTGTCACAGTGTTCGTGGTGGGTGATTGTCTTCCGTGTCTGTGTTTGTACACCACGCGGGACTGTTTACGGTTTGTTCGGTTTGTGTAGCTTATGTTCCTATTCGTGCGTTTTCTTGTTTTATGTAAGTACGTCGTCTAGGTCTGTCTACACCGTTTGTTGTTTTTGTTAGTTTAATCAAGTTCGTGTTTTGTTCAATAAATATGTCTGTTCTCTACGCTGCGCCTTGGTTCCCTCAATACTCCTCC
Source organism: Salvelinus fontinalis (assembly GCF_029448725.1). Classification (NCBI taxonomy): domain Eukaryota; kingdom Metazoa; phylum Chordata; class Actinopteri; order Salmoniformes; family Salmonidae; genus Salvelinus; species Salvelinus fontinalis. The sequence continues at coordinate 34,332,547 of NC_074670.1, forward strand.
TCTTCAGATGAAGAGGGGGAGGACTGCCGTTACAGTTTTGTTCGGTAAAGTTCATATTTATATCCAAAAATCTGAGTTTACATTGGCGCCTTACGTTCGGAAGATCCAAAACATCCTTTTATTTTGCAGAGAGCCACATCAATTTACAGGAATACTCATAATAAACATTGCTAAAAGATACAACTGTTATGCGTGGAATTTTAGATGCACTTCTCCTTAATGCAACCGCTGTGTCAGATTTCAAAAAAGCAAGCCATGCAATAATCTGAGTCGGCGCTCAAAGCCCAATCAAGACACAAATATATCCGCCATATTGTACAGTCAACAGAAGTCAGAAATAACATAATAAACATTCACTTACCTTTGATGATCTTCATCAGAATGCACTCCCAGGAATCCCAGTTCCACAATAAATGTTTGTTTTGTTCGATAATGTCCATCATTTATGTCCAAATTCCTCCTTGTTGTTCTAGCGTTCAGTACACTTTCAAACTCATGACACGCGGGCAAGTCCAGCGGAAAGTACAAACGAATAGTTAAAAAAGTTATATTGCAGTCCTTAAAAACATGACAAACGAAGTATTGAATCAATCTTTAGGATGTTTTTAACATAATTCTTCAATAATGTTCCAACCGTAGAATTCCTTTGTCTTCAGAAGTGCGATGGAACAGAGTTCGCTCTCACATGAACGCGCATGGTCAGCGCATGTTCAGGTCATGGTAGACCTTACTCAATCCCCTTTCATTCGGCCCCACTTCACAATAGAAGCATCAGACAAGGTTCGAAAGACTTGACATCTAGTGGAAGCCTTAGGAAATGCAACATTACCAATATCCCACTGTATCTTCAATAGGAGCTGAGTTGAAAATCGACCAACCTCAGATTTCCCACTTCCTGATTGGATTTTTTCTCAGGTTTTCGCCTGCCATATGAGTTCTGTTATACTCACAGACATCATTCAAACAGTTTTAGAAACTTCAGAGTGTTTTCTATCCAGATCTACTCAGAATATGCATATTCTAGCTTTTATGGCTTTGTAGCAGGCCGTTTACTCTGGGCATGCTTTTCATCCGGACATGAAAATACTGCCCCCTACCACAAAGAAGTTAACGTTGGTAGTCCTGCCCCCTGGTAAACAGTGTATGATCGCTGGATTATTTGTTTTAAGTCTAATACTGCGAGTCATGGAGTCGCCAATGACTAAGGTTTTCAATTTGTCAGAGCTAAATGGTGGGAAGCTTCGGCGTCTCAGACCCCGTAACGGGAGGAGTAGAGACCAGAGAAGGCTCGGCCTCTGACTCCGAGTCGCTGCTTAATGGGGAGAACCGGTTGAAAGTTTCTGTCGGCTGAATGAGCGACACCGGTTGAGCATTCCTACAGCATATCCCTCCAGAAGCCATGAGAAAGTTGTCCGGCTGCGGGGACCGTGCGAGGGGATTTATACTGACTTTACTATCTGTACTTACTGGTGGCACAGACGCTGTTTCATCCTTTCCTACACTGAAATGACCCTTGCCTAACAATTGTGTCTGAAGCTGGGCTTGCAGCACAGCTATCCTCGCCATAAGGCGATCCTTCTCTTGTATATTATGAGTACAGCGACTGCAATTATAAGGCATCATGTTAATGTTACTACTTGTTACTACTGTTGGACGTCCTGACGAACCATGTCCAGATAAAGCGTCCGGAGTGAAAAAAAAGTTGAGTGAGGGAAAAACTAAAGGTAGCAAAGTAAGGTTGGCAACAAAACGCACAGCAACACGTAAACAAGTCTGCAAGTTGTGACCGAAAATGACAATGAAGAAACATCTTACGGAGGATCAATGGAAGTATATGAAAGTATTCAGACCCTGTGCTATGAGACTAGAAATTGAGCTCAGGTGCATCCTGTTTTCATCAATCATCTTTGAGATGTTACTACAACTTGACTGGAGTCCAAATGCGAGGGCCATTGTGAGGGCATAGGCCTATAGGCCTCATGGGTTGTAGCCTACAAGTGCAAAAAAAATAGGACAATTCATTTACTGTTGGACGATTTACATGGCTTCTAGCAGTGGGCGTTATATTAAGAGTTAGCGATCTAGTTAATGTGTAGAGTTTCCATTTCCTCAGGTGTTAAACCCCAAATTAATTAGCCATTGATATTAGTGCACAGAAAAATGGCTGCTGCAGCACTCCATCGCTCTACTTCTTAGTCAAATAGCCCTTACACACTCTGGAGGTGTCTTGGGTCATTGCTCTATTGAAAAACAAATTATAGTCCCACTAAAGGCAAATCAGATGGGATGGCGTATCGCTGCAGAATGTTGTGGTAGCCATGCTGGCTAAGTGTGCCTTGAATTCTAAATAAATCACTGACAGTGTCACCAGCAAAGCACTGGTAACTCTAATGAACCTATCCTCTGCAGCAGAGGTAACTCTGGGTCTTCCTTTCCTGCGGCGTTCTTCAAGAGAGCCAGTTTCATCATAGCGCTTGATGGTTTTTGCAACTGTACTTCAAGAAATGTACAAAGTTCTTGACATTTTCCGGATTGGCTGACCTTGATGGACTGTCATTTCTCTTTGTCACGACTTCCGCCGAAGTTGGTCCATCTCCGTGTTCGGGTGTTGTTCGGCGGTCGACGTCGACGGCCTTCTAGCTATCATTGATCCATTTTTCATTTTCCATTGGTTTTGTCTTGTCATCCTACACACCTGGTTCCAATCCCATTCATTACATGTTGTGTATTTAACCCTCTGTTTCCCCTCTTTTCCTTGTCAGAGATTGTTTGTCATATGTAGGTTTGCTATTTGTTCTTGTGTGCGACGGGTTTTGCACCCTATTACGTTATTTTTGTATACTGGTTTTCAGAGTTAAATTTTTTTTTTTATTAAACAGCTCCGTTTTTACCAAGTTCAAGCGCCTGACTTCCCTGCCACCAGCACGCACCGCATTACACTCTTTGCTTATTTGAGCTGTTCTTGCCATAATATGGGCTTGGTATTTTACCAAATAGGGCTATCTTCTGTATACCACCTCTACCTGGTCACAACACAACTGATTGGCTCAAACGCATTAAGGAAAGAAATTCCACAAATGAACTTAACAAGGCACACCTGTTAATTGAAATGCATTCCAAGTGACTACCTCATGAAGCTGTTTGAGACAATGCCAAGAGTGTGCAAAGGTGTCATCAAGGCAAAGGGTGGCTACTTTGAAGAATCTCAGTATAACACTTTCTTGGTTACTACATGATTCTACATACTACATGAGGGTAGGTAGCAACACATCTTTTCCTGTAGTCCATGATTGTGGACTACAGGAAAAGGAGGGTCGAGCACGCCCCCATTCTCATCGACTGGGCTGTAGTGAAGCAGGTTGAGTGCTTCAAGTTCCTTGGTGTCCACATCAACAACAAACTAGAATGGTCCAAACACACCAAGACAGTTGTGAAGAGGACACGACAAAGCCTATTCCCCCTCAGGAAACTAAAAAGATTTGTCATGGGTCCTGAGATCCTCAAAAGGTTCTACAGCTGCAACATCGAGAGCATCATGACCGGTTGCATCACTGCCTGGTACGGCAATTGCTCGGCATCTGACCACAAGGCACTATAGAGGGTAGTGCGTACGGCCCAGTACATCACTGGGGCTAAGCTGCCTGCCATCCAGGACCTCTACACCAGGCGGTGTCAAAGGCCCTAAAAATTGTTAAAGACCCCAGCCACCCCAGTCATAGACTGTTCTCTCTACTACCGCATGGCAAGCGAAACCGGAGTGCCAAGTCTAGGACAAAAAGGCTTCTCAACAGTTTTTACCCCCAAGCCATAAGACTCCTGAACAGGTAATAAAATGGCTACCCGAACTATTTGCATTGTGTGCCCTCCCAACCACTCTTTTTACACTGCTGCTACTCTCTGTTTATCATATATGCATAGTCACTTTAACTATACATTCATGTACATACTACCTCAATTGGGCCGAACAACCAGTGCTCCCGCACATTGGCTAACCCGGGCTATCTGCATTGTGTCCCGTCACTCACCACCCGCCAACCCCTCTTTTACGCTACTGCTACTCTCCGTTCATCATATATGCATAGTCACTTTAACCATATCTACATGTACATACTACCTCAATCAGCCTGACTAACCGGTGTCTATGTGTAGCCTCACTAGTTTTTTAGCTTCGCTACTGTATATAGCCTGTCTTTTTAATGCTGTTTTACTTCTTTACTTACCTATTGTTCACCTAAAACCTTTTCTGCACTATTGGTTAGAGCCTGTAAGTAAGCATTTCACTGTAAGGTCTACACATGTTGTATTCAGCGCACATGACAAATAAACTTTTATTTGATTTCCATACGTGTTATTTCATAGTTTTGATGTCGTCACCATTATTCTACAAATGTAGAAAATAGTAAAAATATGACTAGTTTAAAAAATAAAATGGGGGCAGAAATGTATTCTGGAACATGTGAACTTTCATGTGCCTTAATTACAAATGTGTATGCCATCTGTAAATACGAATAAAATTGTCAAATTACGAGCCCAGTTGATTTAAAGCCAGCAACCTTCCCGCTAGCCATGATTGGCTGAGATAATGAGTGCGCTGGACATGCCGAGAGATAAGTTCAGATTGGTCTGCTATATAGCACCCTTCTGTCTATTTGAGCTGGTCAGTATGTGTAGGTAATCCTGTCCAACGTGGCATTTAAAAAAAAAACATATTCGTTTTGCGTAGTAAAACTGCATAAGTGATGCTCTCCACTTTCTGGAGGACCGAGTTTGAAATCAGTGGAATTAGAGTATGATAGCTAAGGAGACGGAGAAAACGCCTGTCTCCGGATTACATCTTCAAACGAAGGGCAACCATGGCATCCGTGACCGGGAGACGCGTCCATCCATTATGTATACGGGTAAGATAATCTAGCTTGCTACATTTTCAGATATTACATGTTTCTAATTTTTACAGAAAGTGGTTTCATTTCAAGTTAAAGTGTACTGTTGGCTCGCTAGCTAACGTTACGTGTATGATCTTATTATTCATATCTCAGAGCCATTTGCATTGCTAGTTATAGCTTAATCTTAGCTAGCTAACATTAAACCTGGTTGGTTAGCTACCTGCTGATTCTTGCAGGATAGTAACATTGTGAGTTGGTATTATGATTAATTGTTTAGCTAGCTAGCTACATGTCTTAACTTCTCTGCTCTACGGATCCCTTTTACAGGATCATTTTCATTTATTCATTTATTACTAAAAATATTTATAATCCTGCAATCACAAGTGAAATATACCAAAACACAGCTTAGCTTGTTGTTAACCTCTAACGCCTCACAAACCCGGATCCGGGAGCACCCCCATCAAAAAAGCTGACTAACATAGCCTAGCCTAAAGCCACAGGGATATCATATAGTAAAATGTTGATGAAATCACAAGTCCAAGACACCAAATGAAAGATACACATCTTGTGAATCCAGCCATCATTTCTGATTTTTAAAATGTTTTACAGGGAAGACACAATATGTAAATCTATTAGCTAAACACGTTAGCAAAAGACACCACTTCTTTACTCCACCATTTTTTTACTCCATCAGTAGCTATCACAAATTCGAGCAAATGAAGATATAAATAGCCACTAACCAAGAAACAACTTCATCAGATGACAATCTGATAACATATTTATTGTATAGCATATGTTTTGATAGAAAAATGTGCATATTTCAGGTATAAATCATAGTTTACCATTGCAGCCACTAACACAACTCTCACCAAAGCGACTAGAATAGCTACAGAGACCATCGTGTATTAGCTAATTACTCATCATAAAACATTTCTTAAAAATACACAGCGTACAGTAATTGAAAGACACAGATCCTGTGAATCCAGACAATATTTCAGATTTTCTAAGTGTCTTACAGCGAAAACACAATAAATCGTTATATTAGCATACCACATGTGCAAACATTACCCCAGCATTGATTCAAGGCAAAAAGAGCGACAGCATTATCACCACCAAAACATATTAATTTTTTCACTAACCTTCTCAGAATTCTTCCGATGACACTCCTGTAACATCATATTACAACATACATATAGAGTTTGTTCGAAAATGTGCATATTTAGCCACAAAAAAACGTGGTTATACAATGAGAATAGTAGCCAAACTGGCCAGAAAATGTCGGGCGCCATCTTGGACAGTGATCTAGTCTAATGAATAAATAATCATAAACTTGACTACAAAATACAGGGTGGACAGCAATTGAAAGACAAATTAGTTCTTAATGCAATCGATGAATTACATTTTTTAAATTATCCTTACTGTGCAATACAGGGTGCGCCAAAGCGAAGCTACCCCAAAGAAAATGGCGACATATGCGTTTAACATTTTTCAACAGAACAACGATTTATCATCATAAATAGTTCTTACTATTAGCTGAACTTCCATCAGAATCTTGGGCAATCAATCAATCAATCAATTTTATTTTATATAGCCCTTCGTACATCAGATAATTTCTCGAAGTGCTGTACAGAAACCCAGCCTAAAACCCCAAACAGCTAGAATGCAGGTGTAGAAGCACGGTGGCTAGGAAAAACTCCCTAGAAAGGCCAAAACCTAGGAAGAAACCTAGAGAGGAACCAGGCTATGAGGGGTGGCCAGTCCTCTTCTGGCTGTGCCGGGTGGAGATTATAACAGAACTATGCCAAGATGTTCAAAAATGTTCATAAGTGACAAGCATGGTCAAATAATAATCATGAATAATTTTCAGTTGGCTTTTCATAGCTGATCATTAAGAGTTGAAAAACAACAGGTCTGGGACAGGTGGCGGTTCCATAACCGCAGGCAGAACAGCTGAAACTGGAATAGCAGCAAGGCCAGGCGGACTGGGGGCAGCAAGGAGTCACCACGGCCGGTAGTCCCGACGTATGGTCCTAGGGCCCAGGTCCTCCGAGAGAAAGAGAGAAGGAGAAAATTAGAGAGAGCCAAGATTTTCAAAATGTTCATAAATGACAAGCATGGTCAAATAATAATCAGGAATAAATCTCAGTTGGCTTTTCATAGCCGATCATTAAGAGTTGAAAACAGCAGGTCTGGGACAGGTAGGGGTTTCGTAACCGCAGGCAGAAACAGTTGAAACTGGAATAGCAGCAAGGCCGGGCGGACTGGGGACAGCAAGGTGTCAGCATGCCCGGTAGTCCTGACGTATGGTCCTAGGGCTCAGGTTCTCAGAGAGAAAGAGAGAACGAGAGAATTAGAGAGAGCATACTTAAATTCACACAGGACACTGGATAAGACAGGAGAAGTATTCCAGGTATAACCAACTGACCCTAGCCCCCCGACACATAAACTACTGCAGCATAAATACTGGAGGCTGAGACAGGAGCGGTCAGGAGACACTGTGGCCCCATCCGAAGAAACCCCCGGACAGGGCCAAACAGGAAGGATATAACCCCACCCATGTATCCTTTCTCCGGTCTAATCGTCTTTTGGTCGAAAGATGTCCTCTTGTCCTGTCGAAATGGCCACTAACGTTCGGCATGTACTGGAAAAGTGTCCAACTATTGGAAGTGCGTCACAAAGAAATGCCAGAAAATCGCACTAAACGGATATAAATTGCTATAAAACGGTTTAAATTAACTACCTTATGATGTCTTTAACACCTATAACGAATAAAAATATGACCGGGGGTATAGAAGTGGCTAAACCAAAGCTTGGAAGGAGGCCAGTCCGACGACCACTCTGCGTCGAGCGCACGGCTGAAAAGAAAGGTACTTCCGTATCTTGGTCTTTTATAAAGTCCCAGATTGCGCAATCGACCCCATTCAAATTGTCACCACTTACTGACATCTAGAGGAAGGCGTAGGCAGTGTTTGTAGCCCCACAGCATTCACAGGGACTTATAAACTGACCTGGGAGCAGGGGCCAAGATTTCTGAAATCTCACTCCCTGGCAGGAAAAGTGCTGTAGAATGAGTTCTGTTTCACTCAGAGACATAATTCCAACGGTTTTAGAAACTAGAGAGTGTTTTCTACCCAATAATAATAATAATATGCATATTGTACGAGCAAGAATTGAGTACTAGGCAGTTTAATTTGGCAACGTCAAGAAAAAAAAGTGCTAACAGCACCCCCTATTGACAAGAAGTTTTAAGCGGGTGTGAACGATGCTGAATGGAATGGGTGTAGACAAAGTAAAGCTCTCCAGTTGGTAACAAAGCATTCAAGGCCATTTTCTCAAAAGTGAGGTTACAAGTTTATCAACTTTCAAAGCAGAATTACTTTCCCGTTGTTCTTCAAATGCAGTGTATGAAATACCATTTTGTAGCTCTGTCTTTGGATAAAAGCAATCTAAAAAACACCATTTCAAACTTTGCTACATTAGACAATCAAGGTGGTCCGTCACAAATAAAGAAAAACCCTGGAATGAGTAGGTGTGTCCAAACGTTTGACTGGTACTGTATATCAATTGAATATGTAACATTTTTCAAATGTTCATGTTGGTTCCGAACATAGCCATCAGGGCAATTTTCTGTTCTCTAGATTATGAATGGTAACATTTATTGGCTTTCACTGCAATTACATCGTATGTGTCCTCGGTTGCAATGGTAGCATAGTGAGCATTTATCCTTTTTTCGTAGAAGAGCGTGGAACATTCCCTGTTTGTTGTTTTCTTTTAAAGACGAGCTTTTACAATAGACAGCTACTGTAACTTTTGAGTGCGTTGCAGCAGCAGTGTGCATTAGACATTAAAATATAAGTACTGTATATCTAAAAAGAGGCCTCTGAGCATTAGAAGGAACTGTGCCACTTTTAACTTTGCTCTGGCAAATGGGGAACTGGTCCTTTGTTTTCTTGATGGCTGAAACCCTCCACTGCTTCAGCTCTGAGGAGAGTGAGACTTCACAGGGTCCTCTTGAAGCCATAACATCAACCATACTGAGACTCAGAGAGAAAAGTATGATGAAGTTGCCCTGGGAATTCGCTTGTTTTTTGGGAATAATAAGTAGAAAGCGAGAAAAAAGCCAGAGTCGTTTTAGAAAAACTCGCCTCTGAGAACCTTTAGCATGCTGCTACGCCTGCCATTTTGGGAGACACTCCTTGGGGGAGGGCTATCATGTGAAGAACATACTGGGAAAACTTTTCCGCCATTGGGATGGAAAACAAGAACAGGGTAATCCTCTTCTTAAGCCTTCTGGCATTTCCATAACTCTGACTGGCGATGAATTTAGAAACTGAATCCCCCAAAAAGCTGTAGATACGCAATCAGTGCTGGACATACAGTGGGGCAAAAAAGTATTTAGTCAGCCACCAATTGTGCAAGTTCTCCCACTTAAAAAGATGAGGCCTGTAATTTTCATCATAGGTACACTTCAACTATGACAGACATAATGAGAAAAAAAATCCAGAAAATCACATTGTAGGATTTTTAAGGAATTTATTTGCAAATTATGGTGGAAAATAAGTATTTGGTCACCTACAAACAAGCAAGATTTCTGGCTCTCACAGACCTGTAACTTCTTCTTTAACCTGTCTGGCTCCAGCGTTCCACCAGCGGAACTCCTCCCACATTCCACTGAAAAGGCAGAGTGCGAAATTCAAAAGATATTTTTTAGAAATATTTAACTTTCACACATTAACAAGTCCAATACAGCAAATGAAAGATACACATCTTGTGAATCCAGTCAACATGTCCGATTTTTAAAATGTTGTACAGCGAAAACACCACATATATTTATGTTAGCTCACCACCACATACAAAAAAGGACAGAAACAATGCCGAAAACCGAGTAGACAAAACAAATACAGCCATTTCCTAAGGGAACAGAATACTGTATGTTGATACGGTTTAGAAAAAGCAATGAATAAGTACAAAACACTTTTGCAAGCCCAAGACATCCTGTAACCCACAACCTATACTCACGATAGATCCATCTGGACAGTCAAATATTTATGGCAGGTTTTTTCAGGGCTCTATTTATAGAGGTCCACTGAGTGCACAACGTAAGGTCACCGCAGTCACTCTGGTGAGTCACAGACAACCTGGGAGAGGGATATGAAGAGGTCATGGGGTCAGGAGCTGAGTGGAACCGTGTTGAATGTCAAACTGAAGGGGAAGGCATCAGAGGCTTGCCTAGGCAACAGAACAGCTCTGCAGAACCAACCTATGAGGCCTGGAGAGTTACCTATTTCGCTCTCTAACTCGCTTTAGCTCTCTCTCTCTCCCTCTCTCCGCAAAACCTAGGAGGCCTAGAGAGTTTGCTACCTCTCTCTCACTTTTGCTCTCTATCTCCCTCTCTCTCTGCAGCAGAACCTAGGGAGAGCTTGCTATTTCTCTCTCTCTCTCGCTTGCTTTGCCCTCTGTCTTTCTCCCTCTACTCTCTCTCTCTCGGCAGAAACTATAGGCCTGGAGAGTTTGCTACCTCTCTCGCTCTCTCCTCTGCATTCCTTGCACAGACACACACAACCCAAAGAAAGTCTGATGTATCTCTACGCACCCTTAAACTTTCAGACAAATCTGGCAAATTGGTGTGCAAATAGCTTTAATGGTGGGCATCACTTGTGCAATTATCTACTATCCAACACAAAGACCATCTCTAATTAATAAGCTAATGAAAGATGCCTGCTGTGAGAGGCATTTGTTAATGATCAGGTTAATATTGCAACTGGGAAGGATGTGAACTTAAAGTGGATCTCATTAGCATCGCTCGAAGTGCTTTTCTTGGCAAACCATTTGGGACATATTGTACTTTTGCCTCTACATGTTGCCTTGGGTTTGCTTAAATACTGAATGTAAATTCGTTTCAGAGTTTAGTAGGCTAGTGTGTGCGTGTGTGCCTGAGTGTGTGTTTGTGTGTCCACATGCATGTGTGTGCACGTACATGCATCCATTTCTCCACAAGCTGAAATCCGCAACTAAGCAGCACTCCACCACCGGAAATGGCAACAGCAGGACCATTGGTGTACAACACAGAACAATAAGTGCGTGGCTTTTCCCAACAGGACAACAAAGCCATCTAGACCTCTAAAATCCACACAAATGCTTGTTTCAGATGGTGAAGGACATTACTGACCCACTCACCCCCCTGAAGTATACTGAAGGATGGCCTGAGAAACAGGTGAACAAGTAGGAGGGATATAAAAATCTAAGCTACGTAGATAGACAGAGAGAGGACAATCAGCAACTGGTTAAAGGTGGACTTTTATAAATTATTAATTTGAAATGCGAAAAGGGTCGTAGACCTGTATCTTCCATGCTCTGTCTGTTTAATCACATTGCGCACAACAGCCCCTCTTCCTACCAGTTCAAAAAGGAGAGGTGGGGTCTCTCGGTCATGATTGCTGCTACCCCCTTCACGCCTCCCCACAAAAAGGATCCTCCCACTGCTCTTGTCTCTTCGGTCCTGATCACTCACTCATACCACTGATTGCTAATATTTAATAACTTCTGCACTGTACTGAAGTAGGACATTTTTTTGAAGACGTGAGAAATTGCGACTGCTATTTAGCAAGAATTGATGGGCTGATTAGCCGGTTGTGAAGTCATTGTATGCTTGCCTACGTCCCAAATGGCAACCTATTCCCTATGGACCCTGGTCAAAAGTAGTGCACTACATAGGGTACAGGGTTCAATTTGGGACACACTCATTGTGTTGCGTAACAATCACCAGCTATTTTATTGTGAGCCCTCGACATCCTGATCACACGCCAAGCAGTAAAGAAAGGGTGGCCTTAAACAGCTTAATTCAACTCCATCAGACATTCTGCTAGGTGGCAAAGGAAATCCACAGTGTATGGAAGAGTCTAGAGACGGGTGAGAAAGACTGTTGAGAGAGAGAGAATGACAAAAGAGAAGAGCATTTGGGGGATAGAGATAAAGAGAGCGAGTGACAGAAAGGAGGACTGAGAGCTGATGTTGTCAAAGATACACAGAACATGTTAGAGCAGCCATTTATGAAATTACGATCGCAAGATCATTACCAAGGGAAGGTTTGTCCCTTTTGAGTGACTGAGTGAATGAATGAATGACGTAGACTCATCATCACCTAAAGCTGGAATCCTAGTTGCTACATTCATTTTTGGAATGATCAATTAACGATACATACCCATTGATTCTTGAAATATACAGTTGAAGTCGAAAGTTTACATACACCTTAACCAAATACATTTAAACTCAGTAATGTAATACAGGTAAAAATGTTCTGTCTTAGGTCAGTTAGGATCACCACTTTATTTTAAGAATGTGAAATGTCAGAATGATTTATTTCAGCTTTTATTTTTTTCATCACATTCACAGTCGGTCAGACATTTACAAACACTCAATTAGTATTTGGTAGCATTGCCTTTAAATTGTTTAGCTTGGGTCAAACGTTTCGGGTAGCCTTCCACAAACTTCCCACAATAAGTTGGGTGAATTTTGGCCCATTCCTCCTGACAGTGCTGGTGTAACCGAGTCAGGTTTGTAGGCCTCCTTGCTCGCGCACGCTTTTTCAGTTCTGCACACACATTTTCCATAGGATTGAGGTCAGGGCTTTGTGATGGCCACTCCAATACCTTGACTTTGTTATCCTTATGCCATTTTGCCACAATTTTGGAAGTATGCTTGGGGTCATTGTCCATTTGGAAGACCCATATGTGACCAAGCTTTAACTTCCTGACTGATGTCTTGAGATGTTGCTTCAATATATTCACATAATTTTCCTCCCTCATAATGCAATCTACTTTGTGAAGTGCACCAGTCCCTCCTGCAGCAAAGCACCCCACAACATGATGCTGCCACCCCCGTGCTTCACGGTTGGGATGGTGTTCTTTGACTTGCAAGCCTCCCCCTTTTTCCTCCAAACATAACAATGGTCATTATGGCCAAACACAACTATTTCTGTTTCCTCAGTCCAGGGGAAATTTCTCCAAAAAGTATGATCTTTGTCCCCATGTGCAGTTGCAAACCGTAGTCTGGCTTTTTTACGGTGGGTTTGGAGCAGTGGCTTCTTCCTTGCTGAGCAATCTTTCAGAATATTTTGATATAGGACTTGTTTTACTGTGGTTTTAGATACTTTTGTACCCGGTTCCTCCAGCGTCTTCACAAGGTCCTTTGCTGTTGTTCTGGGATTGATTTGCACTTTTCGCACCAAAGTACATTCATCTCTAGGAGACAGAACGCGTCTCCTCCCTGAGCGGTATGGCGGCTGCGTGGTTCCATGGTGTTTATACTTGTGTACTATTGTTTGTACAGATGAACGTGGTACCTTCAGGCACCAGTTTACAATTGGCTCATTCATCCCCCTCCTCTCCCCTGTAACTATTCCCCAGGTCGTTGCTGCAAATGAGAACGTGTTCTCAGTCAACTTACCTGGTAAAATAACGGTAAAATAAAAAAAATTGGGAAATTGCTCCCAAGGATGAGGTCTTGGCTGATTTATTTTTTGATTTTCCTATGATGTCAAGCAAAAAGGCACTGAGTTTGAAGGTAGGCCTTGAAATACATCCACAGGTACACCTCCAATTGACTCAAATGATGTCAATTAGGCTATCAGAAGCTTCGGAAGCCATAACATCATTTTCTGGAATTTTCCAAGCTGTTTAAAGGCACAGTCAACTTAGTGTATGTAAACTTCTGACGCACTGGAATTGTGATACGGTGAAATAATCTGTCTGTAAACAATTGTTGGAAAAATTATTTGTGTCATGCACAAAGTAGATGTCCTAACCGACTTGCCATATCTATAGTTTGTTAGCAAGAAATTTATGAAGTGGTTGAAAAACGAGTTTTAATGACTCCAACCTAAGTGTATGTAAACTTCCGACTTCAACTGTAAGCTTGTTTTACAATTTAAATGTAAACAAACACTGTATAGCCTAAAACATGGTTAAAACTATCATTTTGATATCATGGATGGTCAGTCCTTGCATAGATAGCTCTGTCTATGAATGTGAGAGTGGTTAAATTTCCCTCAGCCTTTTACCAAAACAGAACCTGGTTGATGACTTTGTTATTGTTTCAATTAAGGATTATAGCCTACATACCCCTCCAATGTTCTCTGCTGCTTAGCAAATTAACTACTTTACATTAGTCACATAATAGAGTCACTCAAAGCATGATAGCGATCATGTACACAACCGTTCAAAAGTTTGGGGTCACTTAGAAATATCATGTTTTTGAAAGAAAAGCACATTTTTGTCCATTAAAATAACAAATAAATTGATCAGAAATACAGTGTAGACATTGTTAATGTTGTAAATGACTATTGTTGCTGGAAACGGCAGATTTTTTACGTAATATCTACAAAAGCGTACAGAGGCCCTTTATCAGCAACCATGACTCCTGTGTTCCAATGGTACGTTGTGTTAGCTAATCCAAGTTTATCGTTTTTAAAGGCTAATTAATCATTAGGAAACCCTTTTGCAATTATGTTAGCACAGCTGAAACCTGTAGTCCTGATTAAAGAAGCAATACAACTGGCCTTCTTTCGACTAGTTGAGCATCTGGAGCATCGGCATTTGTGGGTTCAATTACAGGCTCAAAATGGCCAGAAACAAATAACTTTCTTCTGAAACTCGTCAGTATATTCTTGTTCTGAGACATGAAGGCTATTCCATGCAAGAAATTGCCAAGAAACGGATGATCTCGTACAATGCTGTGTGTTACTCCCTTCACAGAACAGCGCAAACTGTCTCTAACCAGAATAGAAAGAGGAGTGGGAGGCCATGGTGCACAACTGAGCAAGAGGACAAGTACATTAGAGTGTCTAGTTCGAGAAACAGACGCCTCACAAGTCCTCAACTGGCAGCTTCATTAAATACTACCCGTAAAACACCAGTCTCAAAGTCAACAGTGAAGAGGTGACTCCGGGATGCTGGCCTTCAAGACATTTAGCCATTTCACACTGGTTACACGAGGCAGGAAATCCAAGGAAATGCCAACTCTAATCATTATTCTTTAAGCCAAAGACTTAGTATGTCTTTCAAAATACAGCTGTCAAGGGTAGAGTAGAGAAATAGTGATTCATATTTAATATCGACAAAGTGACAATTCAAAAGTAAAATACTTAGAGAATAGCCCAATTCCATGATGATAGCTGTGGTAAATTACCTTCAGATCTGTCATTTGTGCTACTCATAAAACAGGTATCAAAAGACTGGAGGATCCCCCGTGCTGACATTTGGATATTTGGTTTACACCCCTTTGATATTTCAAAAGAGCCCAGGTTTAAACATGTCATCTTTGAACATTCACGGAGTTTATGCAGGATGTCAGAAATCAGACAGTTACTTTAAAGGGGTTGGAATCCACTTAGCTTTCATCTAGTGCATTTTTTTGTACTTAAATCCGACACAGCCCAGGCTTGCAAGCTGCCATAAACTCAAAAGTTTGAGGACATTTCTACAACATCTCTTTTATGCTGTATGTGTAACCATCAGTCTCTCGATCCATAAAACACCACAGGTATTATATTAAATACCAATTACCAGTGCATACTGTATATCCCCTGTAAAACAGTTTACTGATAGGCCTATGGCAAATCTGATGGAAAATGTAATACAGTCTCAAACTCACTCTCATCTCTCTTCTATAAAGAGCATAATACGTCACTCCAAAGAGTATTGCTCATTCACTATGGATGAATATGGATATGAATGAATATCTCTTCGTCCTCAGCACCTCACACTATTGGCCTGTCCATCACTATACCGGGAAAAGACGAATCAGCGAGAAATGGAGAATAACACATCACCCGATACTCCTGGAAGGCCCTTGCCAAAGCCATAGTACTCATAATGAAATATTAATCTGTGGTTCTCCACTAATGATAATGCACTATCAAGCATGAGCTGGTTGGAGTAAGCCAGGCAATTCCTCCATCACACAGCTGTTAGAGAGGATAACCCCTCTATTACGACTCCACAAATTAGATTTGTATCTGCAAATCACAAAGTGGATAAAGTCTGGTGGTCCACTCGTGTTTATTAATTCTTACAGCCCCAAATCCTTCAGATTGTTGTACTCTCGACCCTTCGGCTCTGTATTACATATTGGGGCGGCAGGTAGCCTAGTGGTTCATGTTGGACTAGTAACCAAAAGGTTGCAAGATCAAATCCCTCAGCTGACAAGGAAAGATCTTTCATTCTGCCCCTGAACACGTCAGTTAACCCACTGTTCCTAGGCTGTCATTGAAGATAAGAATTTGTTCTTAACTGACTTGCCTTGTTAAATAAAGATAAAATCTTGTATGAACAAATTAATGAGAAAGGTAATTGACACAAGTCTGTACAAGGAACTAGACTTGTCTGTCTGTGTTACTGTCTCCCACTCGTCCAACCTTTTTTTCAACCCCTCTCACACACCGGCATGCACGCACGCACGCACACGCACACAAACACCACACTCCGCCTCACTCTGAGTCATAAGCACTTGTGAACAAAACAAAATGGTAACTGACTGGAAGTGAGTGCCCATACAAAAGAGCTGTCCTTACGCAAAGCTCTTGAATGAATTCTAGCTGCATTGAGGTTACATTGCCATGAAGTCAATATGTCTCCCAAGCATGCACACAAAGGTATCCACTCCTATGACACTTGCCTTTTGAAATACAAGAAATCAAATCTACAGAGGCAGTCCTATTGATTGACAGAAAATTCAAAAGGAAACGTTTTTATTTCATTTGGCTTCAAAAGGAACGTGGCAGTGTCTGCACACACAATCCGAGTCTCTTTAACTTTAAATTAATTTCAGTCTAGGGAAACATTTTCTGTTTAAAACATTAAGAAAAGCCTCAACTCAGTGGGAGATGGTATCGGAGCAAATGTAATGAAATCACAGATCTTATCCTTGGAGAAAGCCCGAATGTTGACAGTGATTTTAAACACAGAGCCACCTAGCAGAGTGAAATCCTCTTATCCACTAAGAGAAAGCTAAAAAATCAAGTAAAATGTTGCTTCCATCCATATGGGATAGAGAACAGGATAGCAAACATCATTTTGGGGTGTGTTTAATGGTATTTAAAATGACCTCAACACCAGTTTGTATAATCCAAAGTAACATTTGAAACATGTTTAAATTAAGAACGTACAGTTTAGTGGGATGCTCAGTGGGGCATTTGTGTGAGGACAAGACAAGGTCTGGATTCAAATGCTGTTAGGTGTGTTGAAAACCCAGGCTAGTTTGGCAACACTCAAACACTGGACAAATCCTCTGCAACATTGTACCACTGATGCCAAGTTTATGAATAAGTGGAAGAGGGTCAAAGAGAAGAAGTATCTCATACTCTCTCACTCCCCACGGAACCTCCAGGTAGTACACTTGATCTATTACACTATGTAATGATGTTTCACTCTATAGACTATGGTTTGCTTTTGCTTTCCTATCCCTACAGTTACTTCTCATTGTTTTCCAGAATGGGCTCCAGAGGAGAATAAGGACGAGGCAGCCCAGCCAGCAAGCGCCTGGCATGGGCCTCCTGCCCATCAGACTTGATAGAGGGAACAGATGGAGCTCTCTGAATGGGGAGGTCTCACTTCCGCTCCAAGCCCTTGGAGCCCCGCTCTGGCCCACGCCACGCCAACAACCCTGAATTCAATACAGCCAGCTGTGCATGGCCCTTGCAATTCCATCAAAGCAATTGGCCCATTCTTTTATTGTCCAAGCCTTAATCCATAATCCTTAGGACAACCTGTGCTTTGTGGAATGTGTGTTTGTGTGTTACCCACCTTTGGTGATACAATAGCCACAATAAAAAGAGAGCAGATTTGAGTAATAGACAAAGTCGGTGGCTCGGTCCCTATGGATACTGCTGTTGTAATTGTACAAAATGAAATGGATGTTATTAAATGATAAGGGTTGTGCTATAACCTCTGAATGAAGTGGCCATTTTAGTGTGGACCCTCTCCCTCTTGTATTGATAACTATATTTTATACACTGTGATTTATTCAGCAAAGCTCCAATTGTATAGCTTTGTGACTAGTGCTGAGCAATTAACCTATGTTTCCGTTTTTATTTGGTTATTAAACAATTATTTGACCGACGTCGGTTCAATTACTTGAATTCCATTTTCTTTTTTTGTGAGCCCAACGCGCAGTTTCTCTAGAGAGAAATCAAATAAATCACAAGAGAAATCAAGTCAAGAACTATGTGGGACACTGGGCTGAAGGAAGTTGTAGTTTTCATTAACTTCTTGCAACTATAGGGGGTGCTATTTCGCATTAGCATAATTAACTCTACAGATTAAACTGCCTAGTACTCAATTCTTGCTCATACAATATGCATATTATTGTTATTATTGGATAGAAAACACTCTCTAGTTTCTATAGTCGTTTGAATTATTAATTTAAACCGTTTTATAGCAATTTATATCCGTTTAGTGCGATTTTGAGGCATTGCTTTGTAATAGACTTTGAAGCTCCGGGCACGTTTCGGGGTCCCGGTCGTACGTTAGTGAGCATTTCGACCGACAAGTGGACGTCTTTCGACCAAAAGAAGATTAGACCCAAGAAAGGATTCATTGCCCAAGAATCTGATGGAAGATCGCCTGATAGTAAGAAATATTTAAGATGATAAATCGTTGTTCTGTAGAAAAAAGTCAAACGCACGTTCTGCCATTTTGTTAGATGTAGCTTTGCTTGGCGCAACCTGTATTGAAAAGTAAGGATAATTAAAAAAATGTAATTCCGCGATTGTATTAAGAATTAAATTGTCTATCAATCGCTGTCCACCCTATATTTTTTAGTCAAGTTTATGAGTATTCATGTATAAGACTAGATCACTGTCTAATATGGTGCACAACATTTTCTGACCAGCTGTGCTACTTTTGTCATTGTCTAACCATGATTTTGGTGGCTACATATGCACATTTTCGAACAAACTGTATATGTATGTTGTAATATGATGTTACAGGAGTGTCATCTGAAGAATTCTGAGAAGGTTAGTGAAAAAATTAATATATTTTGGCGATGATACGATATCGCTCTCTTTGGCTAGAATCAGTGCTCGGGTAACGTTTGCGTATGTGGTATGCTAATATAACGATTTATTGTGTTTTCGCTGTAAGACACTTAGAAAATCTGAAATATTGTCTGTATTCACAGGATCTGTGTCTTTCGATTAGTGTATGCTGTGTATTTTTACGAATGTTTGATGATTAGTAATTAGGTAATACACGTTGCTCTATGTATTTATTCTAGTCCATTTGTGACGGTGGGTGCAATTGTAAACTATGATATCTACCTGAAATATGCACATTTTTCTAACAAAACCTATCCTATACCATAAATATGTTATCAGACTGTCATCTGATGAGTTTTTGTCTTGGTTAGTGGCTATCAATATCTTAGTTTAGCCGAATTGGTGATAGCTACTGGTGTTGAGAGAAAATGGTGGACAAAGAAAATGGTGATTTTTGCTAACGTGTTTAGCTAATAGATTTACATATTGTGTCTTCCCTGTAAAACATTTTAAAAATCTGAAATGGTGGCTTTATTCACAAGATCTGTATCTTTCATTAGGTGTCTTGGACTTCTGATTTAATGATATTTAGATGCTACTATTTAATTGTGACGCTATGCTAGCGATGCTAATCAGTGTGGGGGGGGGGGGGTGGGGGGTGCTCCCGGATCCGGGGTAGAGGCTCGTTAGAGGTTAAGCAAATATTCAATGTAGTTTAGCTCAAAAACGTGGTAATTAACTACAATGACCATAATCCATTGTGCCTGTTTTTTCCATCTCGGACTGAGACGGATCAGAGAAGAAGTGAGAGGTTTCACTTATCAAAATCTGTCCACAATAAGCCCAATGCATTTCTATGGGCTTATGTTGAACCTAAGCTTGTCGCCTGCCTTTCCGCCTTTGGGACAACAACTTCCATTGTTAGGGTGGAGACATGAGCATCTCAGCATTAAAGTATATTGTTGTGGAATATTCGAATCAAGTGAGAGAGACATTTCTTCAAACAATCATCTTTATTCAATGTCTGTTAATTATTGCAATAATGAGACTAGTCAACCCAACACTCTTGACTGTTGGGCCGAGCAGCCTAACCTTTACAGAAATGCAGAGTTCTTTATGTAGCTGACACTAAGAATGCTTAGTCATGGTTGGTTCCAACCCTCTCATGCAGATTGGGGCATCATAAGCCACTCTGGGTTCATCCTGTCGTTATCTGCACGGGGGTTGTTGTCTTAACCCCACCCTGGCTTAGTTTCCCAGATGCCAGGATGATTTAGAGACATTGAGGGATTGTTCTAAACTCTTCCAGGCGATCTCTATCTTGGTTACACCCACCACATGCACTCTTTAACTAATTTGTCAGCTCAAGCCATCTCTAGTGATTATACACTCAGATTAACTGCAGGGACCTAGAGTGGAGGCCATAAAAACACAGCATTAGTAGGACAGAAATGTCTTCCTATTTGTTAAGTATTAATTGTTAACCATTAATAACAAATAAATCAGGTAAATACATAATTTTTCTCTCACAGTTTACAGATCTCTGGACAGATACACTTTCACTCCTGCTCCGTTAGGTTAGATACGTACACAGACGTATAGACCGCATGAGAGAGGAATATAAACAACACAACGGCGAGAGGGACAGAGACGTGAAAGTATGCCTTATCTACTTTGAAGAACTAGTAAAATTATTCCGTCAGACAGCTCTGCAGCATACTTAGGCAGGCTAGCTAAATAGGATAACTAAATACAGTATGTGGAGCACATAGGTTAGATGGTCTGGATGGCTGACTGATACTGCCTGAGCAGAGATGAGATGATGAATTTAACGAATGAAAAATGTTAATAAGTAATATACACAACTGAAAAGTTTAATTAATTTAATTTCCTATTTTTCTATTGATGTCTACCCAATGTGGTCCTAACAGAGACAATGGAATAATTTTTTGGCTTTGGAATTTCCATACAAAAAGCTCTAAAATCATTGTAATGTCATTATTTCATAATGCACTTAGTGTTAAAATATGCATCGAAACCAAAATTGAAAACAGTATATATATTTTTTTTTATGAAACCAAATCCAAACCGATCTCAAAAAGCACTAATCGCTCAGCACTATGTGTGATAGCTGCAGTAGTGATTTTGACACACTTCCATTCAATTTTGTAAAAACTGCCGAAATGTCTGTATGTGAGAACTAGAACCCCTGTATTCAAATGAATACATTCCACATTAGTATCCTACCACTACTACTGTGTCAAAAGAGCCATTGTAGCTGTAGAGGCTACTGTAGTACAACTCTAGTAGTACCTCACCTACTATATCAAAGGTAATATATTGAGAATAGAGTTTGCTCTCCGACAGAATCAACATTCCCAGTTGACTGAACTCAATGTGCCGGGCATTTGATTAATGAGTGCCCAGATGATAATAATTTTGTCCACTCATTTTCAAGACATGACGCACACATCTCATTTTGGAGAACTGCAACAGTGACTCTTTACATAGAGGAGTACGTCAGTCGTTCTTGGTAAATATGCCTAGTAATCGAACAATACTTTTAAGCACTTTAAATAATTTCCATATATCGCTGCAATCTGCCAATTTTAGTGAGGGTGCATCTGTCTTGACTTGGTAATGCACCTACTGTAATGACACTGTTGGAGGGAGGCAAAGACTGATGGGCGTTTGTAGTCAAAGTGCTACAATTGTATTTGGAAGCATTTCATTGTCCAACTCACGGCATTATTGACAATTACCATTCCTCCCACATTCACAACATATTGGATCAGTCCATCCAGACCCTCCATTTAAAGCTTCTTAGTGCTAGGGGTCAGAATTTTATTTTTTCTTAAAATATCGTTCCCAAGGTAAACAGACATTATCTCTGGCCCAGATTAGGATAGAAAACAATCCAAAGTTTCCAAAACGGTCAAAATATTGTCTGTGAGTATAACAAAACGTATTCTGCATGCGAAAACCTGAGAAAATATAACCCGGAAGTGATTTTTTTTTTAAATCTGTGTTTCCTGGACCGTCTTTCTTCCATTTAAAGGGGTATCAACCAAATTCCTTTTCCAATGGCTTACTCAGGCTGTGACCAGGCTTTAGACATAGTTTCAGGCTTTTATTTTGAAAAATGAACGAGATTTTTCAAAACTAGTCAGGTGTCCTCCGAATAGTTCCTGCGCGCGCGAGAGGAGCTCTCCATTTTCCGTTTGTCTCTTAATGAATAGGTTATGGTCCGGTTGAAATATTATTGATTATGTTTGTTAAAAACAACCTGAGGATTGATTATAAAAAACATTTGACATGTTTCTACGACCATTACGGATACTTTTTGGAATTTGTCGAACGGAACAAGGCTTTGGTTTTCTGAACATAACGCACAACCCAAAACGCGGGTTTTTGTGATAAAAGTAATATTTATCGAACAAAAATAACATTTGTTGTGTAACTGGGAGTCTCGTGAGTGAAAACATCTGAAGATTATCTAAGGTAAGCGATTCATTTTATTGCTTTTCTGACTTTCGTGACCATGCTAATTTGGGGCTAGCTGTTGTAGCATTGATTGCTACACTCACAAAAGCTTGGATTTCTTTCGCTGTAAAGTATATTTTAAAAATCTGACACGATAGGTGGATTAACAACAAGCTAAGCTGTTTTTTGGTATATTTCACTTGTGATTGCATGATTATAAATATTTTTTGTAACATTTTTTGTATTTGGCGATTCTAGCGGTTGTTTAGGAAAATGATCCCGTAAAAGGGATCCGTAGCGCAGAGAAGTTAAAAATGTCTGTCTAATGCAGATTAGGCAAAGTCTTTCCAATATCTCTATTTTCACCTGTCTGTTATACAACTCCAATTGGTTTGTTTTTTTCCAAGCAGGAGACTCTATTTAAAAGGCACATACTCCCAATTACAATTTTTGGGGTGCAGGTTTCTCAGGCATATTTGAATCAATATACATTTGAATTAATCTTCTGGATGAGGCAACGGCTCCTGTATGTTTTCTAATAGATAATGAAACAAATGATTCTGGTTGACGATTGCATTTTTTCTGTATCCAGCAGTTTTCAACTAAAGATGACACCCTCCAGCTCAGTGCAGGTTTTACATGGAACTCCTGCTTCCCTTGAAGAAAAGTCCACAAAGACTGCTAAGGATATGTGCTCACACACAGTATTTTCACATCAAGTTTTTTCATTCAGCTCCTCCTCTGTCCTCTTAGCCTAGCCGACCCGCAGTAAGTGTCTATTCTTTTTCTCTTTGCCAAAATGCCTTAATAACCTCCATAATCTGCTCAGTTGTTTCTCATTTCTTATTCCTCATCGATTTTCATCATCGTTCATAAATCCCTCCATGAATCACCCTAAGCTGCCCGCTCACACTCTCCGGGTGATATTACAGCACCCAATCGATTGAATGCCCTGAGCACACCAAGAACAGTGCACTCTTACTATTCAATACAGTACAGTATACCCCATGCATGCTAAGATGTTTCATTGAATTTCATAGTTGGACTCACACACTGGATAGCTTCAGATGTGATGCTTTAGAAATGTGTTTGTTGTGTGTGTATAGGATTTAAGCACAGTAATGCCTCAAGCTGTCCCATAACATTTGATGTTCTGCATGTTGTGGGAACTGTTAACCCAAAAACTTATTTCAGGAGTTTTTATCCAATATGGGAATCTCCATGAGGCCAAACGAAAGTGCTCCACCATCCCCTCCCATTAAGTATATTAAACAGTACAGAGCACTTGGTGATAGTCACTTGCTATCCACAATCACAGCAATTTCCTCTGGATGGACCTGTGTCAGTGGTGTTTCACAATGATCACAGTCTGGTAAGACAATGCCATGGGGGAGTGATATCCTCGAGGGATTAACAACTTGGAAGATGGAAGCAATGATAAATGTGGCCTTGATGGAGCCCTGTTTGAATCTAACTAAATTGTAATTTACCTCAGGTTCATTCCGCTTGCTGTTCTTGCAATTGATCCAAGTTGGTTTGTGAATAACTGGCCTAGCTAATCCATTATGTTAAGGTTTCATCAAAGCTATTTGGGAGTTTTAATGAAATGTTGCCTATTTTACAAGAAAATAGCTAGAGGACATTTGCAAGGAATCTTTCTTGGAACGCATCCGTCCAAAAAGGCTGAGCTAGAATTATTCTTGGGGGTTTAGAAGGACTTTCACAACATCCCACAGATCCCCTGGTGCTATTTACTCTGTGGCCAGGCGGCAGATTAGGCTAGCTGAGTGCATAGGAATGAGAAGAGCAGGAGTTCACACCATGTTACGGCTGTAAAACAGTACTGAGAGTACCTGAGAGTGGACCAGTTTAGTGGATTAAGGAGTGCCTTAGCGACGGCCGAGTCTCCCGGGACACCGGGCTTAATCAATGCAGACGCGCTCTCTGGGATGCTTTACAGGTTATGCAAATGAACGAGGCTCCAATGTGACATTTTGAAAGCCCACGATGGATAACCCCTATTAACCGAGGCTTTGACAGATCTTAAAAGGTACTTCCCCTCCCATGATGGAGGTTTATTTTACACTACCCCCTCTTTTAAAATGATTTGTGGCGAGAGTGGGGATGACGGTTAGTCGGAATAAGGAATAAAACAAATAGACGCCCTCTCGGTTGAAGTGCGGAGACCATCTGTGAAATGGAATTGGGGCATGCAGCGTGGCTGTCAAAAGCAGAGCTCTCATAGTCAGTTCTCTACATATGCAGTATGTCGGTTTCCCAATGCCTTTGACCACAAGCAACCTCTGAAGGCTGAAACACAGCCAATGTTTATCACTCCCTGTTTTTATAGTGTAGGTATTGTAGTTTGTATTTATGAGATCACACATGGGATTACTATGACTGCTAAATTACATATAATTAGTGTTCACTTACGAGGTCCAGGGCCTACTGCCATGATGCAGAGGTATCCTATTCCTTCAGTGTAGGGTGATGGTGGAAAATACACACTGTAACAGCGAGCAGGCTATTTTCTTATCCTAATGTGCCAATCAAGGATAGCTGAGACATAAAACATTTACTTTTTCAAAACAGGTTTCATTTGGTGTGTATTTTTGAACTACATGTTGACCTCTCCTCCAAAACCAAAACTGCACTTCTACATTTAACCAATAAAATGATAACAATATAAAACACCTCAGTATTAGACGGTAAAAGCTCCTGCCAGCTGTAGTCAGGAAAAAAGCAGACTGCTGATGGACTTTCTGACACCAGCCCTCAATTAGAGGTTGCATGCAAAATCCCTGATGTCACAAACAATTATGGCTGTAATGTTCTCCAAATTACTGCATTTTCTCTACCTAAAAACACTTCAAACATTGACAGTATTGGTACCGTAGGTGTTCAGAGAGAACTTGCATTCATTCACTTACAGTTATGTGCTTCTACCTGTCTCTAGTAAACAGACTTCTGCCACCAAATGCATTCCTTCCTATATCTTTGTTTCTGTGTGGTAAAATAGGAGAAACAGAGTAACGCTTTCATAAGACTACTACAGTATGGCCCATAGGAAAACAGTCAAACTAAGTTGAATGTTCGGGGGAAAATGAATAGTTACTCTCTGTCCATGAAGCAGAAAGAGAGTAAAGTCACTAGGGAGTCTCTGCTGCTTGCGACAAAGGGCCTGCCCTGTGTCATAAATACTTAAAAAGGTATTGGGAAAAAGTTGAAAAGCTCAAAATGCAACATGAAAGTTGAGAGGAGAAAAGCTATGATAATTCCTGGATATTGTTCAGTATATTCCATGCTGTTTACCAGTGATCCAGTTCCTTTTTTTCCAGCAGCATGCAACGGTTTTAAAACAAGAAATCTGCTTATTAACAGTGCATGAATGTAACTCAACTTGCATATTATGTGGATAGTCAAGTTATATGTGCTTTATACATCATTGTGTAGCTCTCCAGCTTTTCGGGCCCTACTAAGAAAGAACGAATGTTATACAATAGAATGGTATACATATGGGGGAAACAACCATCCCAGCCTGTAGATTTTGCTGCAAATAGACAGAAACATGAGATAATTTTGGTACTGTCCGTATGTAGCTTGTTTTTGGTCGCAGGTTCAGGAATGGCTCAAGTTTTGCAACATTTACCTGGAGCTAACGCTGCGAATACCACTGCTGGGTGATTTTAAAACGTCACAGTCAAATCGATCAGCAATATAGTAATACTCTAAGCGAAAAATCTATTATTTAATTTACAATACGTAGAATCTTTGAGAGTAGAAAGGTTCAGAACTTTTGTGAAACATCACAGCACAGCTGAAAAGTACATGGAGAATAAAAATAATATTGGATGGTATTCAGAGATAGATGGGTGGGATTGAGTGAAGCTGAAGGATGGGACTAAAAACAAATAAAAGATAACTATTGTAAAATATAATGTGTCCGTAAAATGTATATAGTATGTATAAGCTGGAAGTAGAAGAGTTGTTGCCCATTAGTTTACTCCAATTAGGGGAGGGGTGGTAGGGTCAGGGGAAAATAACAATGGAAAATATAGTATACAGTGGGGCAAAAAAGTATTTAGTCAGCCACCAATTGTGCAGGTCTCCCACTTAACAAGATGAGAGAAGCCTGTAATTTTCATCATAGGTACACTTCAACTATGACAGACAAAATGAGAAAAGATATCCTGAAAATCACATTGTAGGATTTTTAATTAATTTATTTGCAAATTATGGTGGAAAATAAGTATTTTTTTAGTAGGCTCCGGCCATGGCACCGGATCAGGAAGCTCCGGGCCGTGGACCGTCAATGGAAGCTCCGGGCCATGGACCATCACTGGAGGCTCTGAACTGTGAACCGTCGCTGGAAGCTCTGAACTGTGAACCGTCGCTGGAAGCTCTGGACTGTGAACCGTCGCTGGAGGTTCCGGGCTGTACACACGCACTGGTGGACGAGTGCGTGGAGCCGTCACAGGTTGAACCGGACTGATGACACGCTCCTCAGAGCGAGTGCGGGGAGCCGGCACAGGACGTACCGGGCTGGGAAGGCGCACTGGAGGCCTGGTGCGTGGAGCCGGCATAGGTTTCACCGGACTGATGACACGCTCTTCAGGGCGAGTGCGGGGAGCCGGCACAGGACGTACCGGGCTGGGAAGGCGCACTGGAGGCCTGGAGCATGGAGCTGGCTAAGGTTGCACCGGACTGATGACACGCTCCTCATGACGCCTGCGCTGCAGAATACACCTAACCAACATCTCTCTCCGATATCCCTCCTCCAACTGCTCTATCGACTCCCAGACGGTCTTTTACGCTCTCCTCGGCTCGGGCGACCACCCCTTGTGCCCCCGCCCCCAAAAAACTTGGGGTTGCCCTAGGGTTGTTTGTGGCCGCGGACCCCGGCGTCGTCGCTGTCCTCCTTTACTCCTCGGCGACTCCCGCCAAGGAAGAGTCTCGCATCCACCCAGTATCTCTTCCCATGTCCAATACTCATTCACCTCCTGGGCATGCTGCTTGGTCCTGTAACGGTGAGATATTCTGTCGCGACCGTCGTATAAATAATTGGACCAAGGCGCAGTGTGAGTAGAGTTCCACATTTGAAGAATAGTGAAACTTCCAAAACAACAAAGATATAACGATTGTGAAACAATGTAGCGCACATAGGCACTCATACAAAACAGAACAATATCCCACATCGCAGGTGGGAAAAGGAACACACTAAGTTTGATCCCCAATTAGAGGCAACGATTATCAGCTGCCTCCAATTGGGAACCATACACATACACCAACATAGAAATATACTATCTAGAAACCCGGCAAGTCACGCCATAGAGAACCCCGAGGGCTCTCTATGGTCAGGGCGTGACACTCTAGGCATTTTCTCAACCAGCTTCATGATATAGTCACCTGGAATGCATTTCAATTAACCTCTCTTGGGTACGTGAGACGTTAGCGTCCCACCTCTTCAACAGCCAGTGAAACTGCTGGGCGCCAAATTCAAATACAGAAATACTCTTTATAAAAATTCAGAAAACAAAACATATTTTCCATAGGTTTAAAGATTAACTTCTTGTGAATCCAACTACAGTGTCATCAAGGCAAAGGGTGGCTACTTTGAAGAATATAACATATATTATGATATGTTAAACACTTTTTTGGTTACTACATGATTCCATGTGTTATTTCATAGTTTTGATTTCTTCACTATTATTCTACAATGAGGAAAATAAAGAAAAAACCTTGAATTCGTAGGTGTGTCCAAACTTTTGACTGGTACTGTATATGTTTGCATATATTTACCCCCAAAATTATGGGGGATTGGAAAGAAGCCACAATTGATGGAAGCCACAACATGAACACATCTTATTGTCCCCATCGTACCATAACATATTTCACTGTGGGACAACAAAAAAGTCATGGTGTTTTATTGCATGTGTATCGCAAATGATTGACGCTTCATCCTACACTCATCACGGTTTGCTGCTCACTGGTTTATCTTGCCATTATTGTTTAATCAGCATGCCTTAAAGTGACCATCAAGGCTTCCAGAGGCTCCCACTCCATGTACCTTAATGTATCTTATGGAGTAATTTCTTTACAGGGGGGTTCCATAGTCTGGTTATGGGTATGTAGTGTAGGGATGCAACCATGGAGACGGTTCATAAACTTTCATCGGCCCATTTACTCCCTAAGTATTTCACTTTAGGTTCACTATCGTATAAGCTTCCTTCCAAGGACTCCTTAGTCGAACACTGAATCACCTGGTGTGACAATTGAAGCAATCATTTTTGTTAAAGGGAAACTTCACCACAAAGACACTATTCCGGGGTGTTTTTCCAATCTCCCTACATAATTATGAGTGATGGGCGTGTTTCAAACGTAATTATGCACCATAGCGGTATTTTGGTGATTTTCAGCCAATGACGTAATTTGTTGAATGAGCCTGCTGTCTGATCTAAAAATGTATGGCGTTTTGTAGTAATTATTGTGGCCTGTTATTTTTCGCCGATTGCACGATCACACTAGCAGCACGTATATATGGTTGTCCTTGTTCAATAGAGCGGATGTTCCTGTCTGCCACGACATTGCAGGATATGTAGGTTGACCCATTTCCCCTGGCTATTTTAAAGACTACTACGAGAGCCCTACTTCCTTATTCCCACCCTTGAAGGCAGCCTTTTGAAAATGGGAGTGGTACTAGTTTCTACAGGTTCACGGGGAGTTACCATGCACTGTCTGAGATGGCTAGCAAAATAATTACAATGACTGCTTCTGATGATTCCTCTTTCCAAGAAGAGCTGGACAACGAAACAGGTTTTGATGTTCTTTTACATCCAAACATATGACAAATGAGTAAATGGTTTTGCTGTCGGTAGTTAGCTAGCAATATAGCTAAGCGCTCTTTTCACACGAGGCGGTGTTGT
Organism: Salvelinus fontinalis; assembly: GCF_029448725.1. Classification (NCBI taxonomy): domain Eukaryota; kingdom Metazoa; phylum Chordata; class Actinopteri; order Salmoniformes; family Salmonidae; genus Salvelinus; species Salvelinus fontinalis. The sequence goes on from NC_074670.1 coordinate 34,361,868, forward strand.
TTAGTACAGTATAATTGTGTCATCGATTCGACAATGACGGGGCTTGCTAGTACCACTACAAGTTGAGCTAGCTAGCTTTGTTGCTATACCCAAAATGTATTTTAGCCAAATGTTATAGATGCCAAGCTAGCCTCAGTGCTTGCTTGGCATCTCATTAGGACTAGGAGCAAAACTGGATAAATGTTTTGATGATGATGAAGATTAAAGGAATGACGTGTGTCTTACGTGTCTGTTACACACAATAACGCTTGGTGACCTACAGATCTTATTGGGAGTTTGTTCTACGTGGGGAGAACAAGGCACAGTACACCAAATCCTCTTGCCTGCATGTGTTGTTGGGGCCATTTGAACAATTCAACAGGAGATTAGAAAGGTCCATAACAACAATCTCCCCTTGTATGAAAGTGACTTTGAACACCTCAGAGCACCCCCCCAAACAGTTTTCCCTTTGTAGAACTGTAGTATTTATTATACGCGTAGTATATATTTTTTCTAATGTATATATGTCATACATTGCCTTCACTGTTCCTGCATACTTTGGTGGTTAATTTCTTTACTATCAAATAAGGAGAGAGAAATTTATCACACAAGTCACAGTTATACTTAAACTAAATCTTTATTCACTTATTAACCCTTTCATACGTGAGATCCAAAGATCTCTAAAGGTCGCCCCAGCATGAGTTTTTTTTTATGCACGTGATGTTAGAACGTTCTCTCCATTCCAGATTGTGATTGTTACGCAACAGTACATGTAATCCACGCTGCCCTCAAACGAAGGCACCCAGCCTGTTTTTATTTATAGGCTGTTTTCAACTTCAAATTATTTTCGAAGAAAAGTTTGAATGGACGTGTGTTCCGCCTCATTCATTCAGATAAAAGTAGTCATTTTTACTTTTGCGGACCAATTAATTATTTTGACATTTCTGACCCGCACAAAATTCCCCAAACACTTCCCAATTGTTTGTGCAGTTCAAGTCTGCAGACATTTGCTCATCTCCCATCCTGCACACCCATGTTCACATTTTCCGTCTGTTGCCTGCATCGCAGTCATAGTTGTTTTCGTTACCAATAATAACTTTGGAAATGTGTGCGTTTCTATCAAAGTAAGTGCCTTATTACGTTATAATAGTTTCTGCATGTCGTGTTATGTCGTTTTTACTGGAGCATAATATTTTTGTGTATATTCCTTATAACGGGCAGACACGCGAGGTAACGTTACTCATTTCATAACCTTTATGGTGTTATACTCAATGCTTAGGTAGCTAGCTACATTCTTCTATTAGCTCTGGAAAACAATGCTAATTGCGTCAGAGAAGTATTAGCATGTGTTGTATTTTGAAGCTACCCTGGCCTTATGACTCCCAAGTGGCGCAGCTGTCTAAGGCACAGCGTCTCAGTGCTAGAGGCGTCACTACAGACACCCAGGCTCAAATCCAGACTGCGTTTCTATCAAAGTAAGTGCCTTAATTACGTTATAATAGTTTCTGTATGTCGTGTTATATCGTTTCTACTGTAGCTCACTGTGTATGGAGCCTAATATATTTGTGTATATTCCTTATAACCGCGGACATGCAAGGTAACGTTACTCATTTCATAACCTTTATGATGTTATATTCAATTGTGCTTATGTAGCTAGCTACATTCTTCTATTACAGTCGTGGCCAAAAGTTTTGAGAATGACACAAATATACATTTTCACAAAGTCTGCTGCCTCAGTTTGTATGATGGAAATTTGCATATACTCCAGAATGTTATGAAGAGTGATCAGATGAATTGCAATTCATTGCAAAGTCCGTCTTTGCCATGCAAATGAACTGAATCTCCAAAAAACATTTCAGCCCTGCCACAAAAGGACCAGCTGACATCATGTCAGTGATTCTCTCGTTAACACAGGTGTGAGTGTTGACGAGGACAAGGCTGGAGATCACCCTGTCATGCTGATTGAGATCGGATAACAGACTGGAAGCTTCAAAAGGAATCATTGCTTGGAATCATTGTTCTTCCTCTGTCAACCATGCTTACCTGCAAGGAAACACGTGCCGTCATCATTGCTTTGCACAAAAAGGGCTGTCACAGGCAAGGATATTGCTGTCAGTAAGATTGCACCTAAACCAACCATTTATCGGATCATCAAGAACTTCAAGGAGAGCAGTTCAATTGTTGTGAAGAAGGCTTCAGGGCGCCCAAGAAAGTCCAGCAAGTGCCAGGACCATCTCCTAAAGTTGATTCAGCTGCGGGATCGGGGCACCACCAGTACAGAGCTTGCTCAGGAATGACAGCAGGCAGGTGTGAGTCCATCTGCACGCACAGTGAGGTGGAGACTTTTAGAGGATGGCCTGGTGTCAAGAAGGGCAGCAAGGAAGCCACTTCTCTCCAGGAAAAACACCAGGGACAGACTGATATTCTGCAAAAGGTACAGGGACTGGACTGCTGAGGACTGGGGTAAAGTCATTTTCTCTGATGAATCCCCTTTCATCTGATGAAGATTATCAAAGGTTAGTGATTCATTTTATCTCTATTTCTGCTTTTGTGTGACTATCTTTGACTGGGAAAAATGGCTGTGTTTTTGGATTTGGTGGTGATCTAACATAAATATGTTGTGTTTTCGCTGTAAAACATTTAAAAAATCAGACACGATGGGTAGATTAACAAGATGTTTATCTTTCATTTGCTGTATCTGACTTGTTAACCTGTTGAGGATGGGGGCGCTGTTGTGACTATTTATGCTAATCGTGTAATTTTTGAAACGGCTTCCCACAAAGTTCTTGATCGTACAATATGCATATTATTATTATTATTGGATAGAAAACAGTCTATAGTTTCTATAGGAGTTGAAATTTTGTCTCTAAGTGGAACAGAGCCCATTCTACAGCAATTTCCCTGACATGGAGTCAGATTTCAGAAATTTTGGCCACTGTTCTGGAGTCAGTTAAAAGGGCACTGTTATTGCTATGACTATACGGACACTGCTTACGTCTTCCCCTGGATGCCTTTACGTGATGACGATTTGAATGGGGTCGATTGCGCGTTCACAGGCACTATAAATTAAAAAAACCTGTAGCTAGCAAGTCTTTTCTTGCTGCGTAATGCGCGTGGAGGACATCGACCCGCACTTGTTCCAAGCATTAGTGGAGGGAGTAATATTACTCTGGTCATGTTTCTACTCATTATGGGAGTTAAAAACATCATAACGTAGTTAATTTAAAGCGTTTTATAGCAATTTATATCCGTTTAGTGCGATTTTGGGACATTTATTTCTGAAACGCTGTAAATTGCTGGGCACGCTTCCAGTTCATCCCGAACGCAGTTGGCATTTCCACATGGCAAGAGGACAGCTTTCCACCAAAAGACGATTGGACCCAAGAAAGGATCCTTTGCCCAAGATACTGATGGAAGAACAGCTCAAAGTAGGACATTTTTATTATGATAAATCGTGTTTCTGTCGAAAAATGTTAGTGGCTTAGGACGCCATGTTTTTTGACGTAGCTTCGCTTGGCGCAAACTGTATTGAAAAGTAAGGATAATTTAAAAAATGTAATTCCGCGATTGTATTAAGAATTAAATTGTCTATGAATCCCTGTCCACCCTATATTTTTTAGTCACGTTTATGAGTATTTACGTATAAGAGTAGATCACTGTCTAAGTGGCGCATGGACATTTTCTGACCAGCTGAGCTACATTTCACATTGTCTAACCATGATTTTGGTGGCTAAATATAAACATTTTCGATCAAACTCTATATGGATTGTGTAATATGATGTTACAGGAGTGTCATCTGAAGAATTCTGAGAAGGTTAGTGAAAAAATTAATATATTTTGGCGATGTTGACTTTTATCGCTCACTTTGGCTAGAATCAATGCTGGGCTGCTATGTGCTATGTGCTATGCTAATATAACGATTTATTGTGTTTTCGCTGTAAGACACTTAGAAAATCTGAAATATTGTCTGTATTCACAGGATCTGTGTCTTTCGATTCGTGTATGCTGTGTATTTTTACGAAATGTTTGATGATTAGTAAGTAGGTAAACACGTTGCTCTAAGTAGTTTTTCTATTCCATTTGTGACGGTGGGTGCAATTGTAACCTATGCCATCTACCTGAAATATGCACTTTTTTCTAACAAAACCTATCCCATACCATAAATATGTTATCAGACTGTCATCTGATGAGTTTTTTTCTTGGTTAGGGGCTATAAATATCTTAGTTTAGCCGAATTGGTGATAGCTACTGGTGTTGGTGGACAAATAAAAGATGGTGGATTATGCTAATGTGTTTTTAGGTAATAGATGTACATCTTTACATATTGTGTCTTCCCTGTAAAACATTTAAAAAATCGGACATGTTGACTGGATTCACAAGATCTGTGTCTTTCATTAGCTGTATTGGACTTTAATGTGTGAAAGTTAAATATTTTAAAAAAAATATTTTTTGAATTTCGCGGCACTGGTTTTTCAGTGGGGGTGGGGGGGGAGTGCCGCTAGCGGCACTCTCATCCTAGACAGGTTAATGTGTGAAAGTTACATATTTCCTTTTCAGCGGAATGTTGGGGGCTGGGCGAGAAAGGCTAAGTGCATTCCACAAAGCTGTTTATCATGTCCGCCTTATCCACTGCCCCCATTTTGAGGTTATAGTCAAGCACACAGTCTGGTTTGATTTTTCTCTCTCCCCTCAGGTGGTCCACCTTCCCTGTGCCCGACATGGTTGCTGTATGGACAGTGGAGAGGACATGGATGTCTCGTTTGTCATGCCACTTTACTGCCTGCTGTTGGCATTTCTTATTCTGTAAAACAGGTCATTTAGGATGGCAGTAGCATTGTTGATAAAATGCAGTCATCGCAGCAGAACTAGGAAACGGTCTTGGGAAAAGAGGGTGGCAATGAAGGGAGTTGCAAACATAGGATCTGTGCTCCAGTATTCTCTTTGGGAGTTCTTCTTTACTATCCCCATGAGGACTGTCACCAGGAAGGTATACATTTCACTAATTGTGGTTGTTCCCCCCACTCCTGGCTCTCTTTCTCCTGTAGCTCCAAGGCATAGCAATTGGTCTCTACTATGTCTACCACCAGCTCCTCTGTCAGAAACAACTTGAAGCACTCTGCCTCAGGTGGAAATGCTAAGGGGGATTGCACTCCAGACTGGGTCTCATCAAAGCAAACAGCAGGGTTGAAATGGCTGTCAGCCTTCCAGCTAACACAGAACTCCTGTACTTCATCCATTGTCGGTCTGCCTCCATCACCACCACCATCTTCAAAGGGAACTGGGACTTTGTCAGTGGACGAGGGGTCCTCAGATTCAGGGTTCTCAATGGCTAGGGGGCAGCTCCTCACTGTCACTGTCAGTATTATAAAAAATATCCAGAATTTCCACGTTTGTGAGTTGTTTCCTTTTTGAAAGACATTGCTAAAGCTACAGCTTAGCTTACTAGCTACACACATAAACAACACTGAAAGGCTCAGAGTGGGAGTGAGAGGTTATGTGATTGACTGCCAGCACACGCCATCTGTATCAATAAATCACTATCAGAAAATGTTTTGTCTGGTAATTATTGATATATTTACTGTTTCATTCACATGTTTTCAAGTAACGGTGATAAATCATGCATTCCGATTCTTGCATAGATTGTAAAGGGCACATATTATGTGTGTAAAATACTTTTTTGAAGGTTGTATTGATGATAAGCTAAGCTAAATCCAGCTATGTGTGTGGAGCCATGTTTGTTGACATACAATGCATTCTGGGTTTCATGTAATCGTCTGTCTGACCAAAGATGCTATAACAAAATGAGGTGAGTAAGGGTTCACTCCGTTTTTGGGAACTTCAGGAAGTGAATGGTGGGATGTGAACGATGATAGATAACACACCCCTTCAAAATGCATACTATAAACAGACCAAACTCATCTTGTCTTCTCTTATTATCTTTGGTTTCTGTGAGGAAAAAAAGCATGGCTGGAAACGTTGCAACTAATCGTCGGATTACTTTCGATTTCTAGTGTTTTACTCAATTATTTTTGATCAATGGTGAGCTCACCCGTGATGTGATTAATTATAAATAGTAATTGCTATTAGCTAATTGATATTGTAGTTTGTCAGCCGAGAGTTATACAAATATGACCGCTTGTGTTGCGTCAATCTTTCCTCAGTTAGCACTGGGACAAATGTAGCCTACATTTTTCTGGTTTGGGTGATTGTGTTATGCTATAGATACTTCTGTGAATATCTGAACATTGCATCCGAAAATAAACTGCTCACATTCTGGACATAACTTTGTAAGGACTGTGTTTGTGTAAATAGTTTCTGGAAAAAGTGTGGCAAGCTCAAATGCTGATTGTTGCGTCATTCAAAACTGGCCGTTCTAAATAAGCGTTCTAATCACACGGGTGTGATCGCACGCTTCAGGGACCACTGTATAATGATCACACCCGTGTGATGGTACCTGTGAAAGGGTTTAATAAGGAAGCAGGTCAATAAAACACACACATATAAAGTGAATCGATTGAGTGCTCTACGTTAATGATGGCTGGTCGACAAATCACCGAGAGCCCCGAGACAAAAGTGCAAAGGTATTTTTATAGCCAAGATACAGCTTTAGTCTACATGACAAACAACAGATGTATGGAATGGGTCACAAGGTCAAGATTTGTATGAAAGATGCTTATAATTCACAGCATACAATATCTGCTATAAAAACTGTTCTCATTGTGTAGAGACCAGGGTCTGGCCCTGGAGTCATCTCTCCCTGGTACCTTATAGAACAGAAACATTAACTCCTAATATGGAATGCGGTCTCTTTAGGTTTTATCACCGAAAAGACATCGTAAATCTCCTGTTAGTGTTAAATCTCCTAGCTGCCCACTTTCAGTTTACACAGACACAATAGAGTTATAAGAACCCTATATTCTGTTGCATTACACAACCATTTCATGCAATAAAAGTATTATAACATTATCTTGTAATTTCTCTCACAATACTGCTGTGTACAGTAAACCCACCTCGGTCTCCAGAGCAAATAAACTGTGCCTTGAATACAAGGCCTGTCTACCTATTTGCAACATTGACAGACTAGTATATTGTTATATAACAAATTAAAATGATACACCAACTTCCTGCATCACGTGTTTTAGCAGTAAGATTGTAGCTAAATACTTCCAAATGCATTTCATGAATATCACAATGAATTGATCCAGAAGTTGACACTATTGGTTTCTGATGCAGATGGAATCATTTAGTCACTTGTCAGTACACTTGTACACAGTGTGGTGCCAGGATAACAACCTCTCCCTCAACATGATCAAGACAAAGGAGATGATCATGGACTATAGGAAAAGGAGGGCCGAGCACACCCCCATTCTCATCGATGGGTCTGTAGTGGACCAGGTTGAGAGCTTCAAGTCCCTTGGTGTCCACATCACCAACAAACTATCATGATCTAATGACACCAAGACAGTTGTGAAGTGTGCGCGACAAAACCCACGACAGCACCTTTTCCCCCTCAGGAGACTGAAAATATTTTGCAATGGTCGTCAGATCCTCAAAAAGTTCCACAACTGCACCATCAAGAGCATCCTGACTGGTTGCATCCCCGCCTGGTATGGCAACTGCTCGGCCTCCGACCGCAAAGCACTACAGGGGGTAGTGGGGCCAAGCTTCCTGCCGTCCAGGACATCTATACCAGGCGGTGTCAGAGGAAGGCCCTAAAAATTGCCAAAGGCTCCAGTCACCCTAGACTGTTCTCTGCTACCGCACGTCAATCGGCACCGGAGCCCCAAGTCTAGGTTCAAAAGGCTTCTTAACAGCTTCTAGCCCCAAGCCATAAGACTCCTGACTAGCTAATCAAATGGCTACCTGGACTATTTGCAATGACCCCCCCCCCCCCCCCCCCCCCCCCCACACACACACACATACATTTGTACACTGCTGCTACTCTCTGTTTCTTATGTATGCATAGTCCCTTTAACTCTACCTACATATTACCTCAATTATCTTGACTAACTTGACTCTGTACCGGTGCCCCGTGTATATAGCCTCGTTACTGTTATTTTATTGTTTCTCTTTAATTATTTGTTATTTTCCTATTTTCTTTTACTTCTGTTTATTTTAGTAAATACTTTAACACTTATTTTTCTTAAAACTGCATTTTTGGTTAACTTCTTATGGCTGCAAGGGGCAGCACTGAGTAACCTGAAAATAGGTGGCCATTTCAAACGGCCTCCTACTCAATTCTTGCTCATACAATATGCATATTATCATTTCTATTGGATAGAAAACACTCTCTAGTTTCTTAAACCGTTTGAATTATTTCTCTAAGTGAACCAGAACTCTTTCTGCAGCCCATTTCCTATCCGGAAGTGAGATTTCCAAATGCGAGGTCTCTTTTCAAGAGCTTGTCTATAAAAGGGCATGTCACTTGGGACCATAGAAACACATCATACGCCTTCCCCTGGGTGTCATGCGGAAGTGAGAGCAGAAAGGACTTGAATATCTCGTTCAGGGATTGAATACAGCCTCTTGGAGTGAGAGGACCGCCATAATTTTTTTTCTCCAAGACGCGAAGTTGGACTTTGTATTGCCTCCTGGAAAACTGTCGTTATACGTGAATATAACCTCCGGCTTCGATTTGACTTGATACATGTCACAATATCATCCTAAAGTATGTTTTTTCAATATAGTTTAATTATATTATTTAAATTTATTCGGGACTTTAGACGTGATGCTTTGGAAGAATTGTTTGAAGAAGGAGAGGTTAGCGCCGCACGGCCAGTGTGCTTGCTAATTCAAGAGGGAAATAGTTCGTTCTGGATCCAAAAAAAGATGGTACTGGACAATGGACCCCTTTACAACATTCTGATGGAAGATCAACAAAGATAAGGACCCAATTTGGGATGCTATTTAATATATCTGTCGAGCTGTGCTATCGCTACCGATTACTTGGAATCAATGTTGTTGTGTGTTAGCCATTGCAGTAAGCTAATATAACGATATATTGTGTTTTCGCTGTAAAACACTTAAAAAATCGGAAATATTGGCTCTATTCACAAGATCTTTGTCTTTCATTTTGCTATACACCATATATTTTTCTGAAATGTTTTATGATGAGTAATTAGGTTGTTGACGTTGGTGTCTGTATTTACTCTGGCTACTCCCGTGCGATTTCTTACTGTAGCTATGATGGTAGCAGTAATGTAAAACTGATTTATGGCTAAAATATGCACATTTTTGGAACAAAACATAGATTTATTGTGTAACATGTTATAGGACTGTCATCTGAGGTAGTTTTTTCTAGGTTATTTAGGTTGGTTCTAGGTTAGTTAGGTTGGCTTGTGCATGCTACTTGCATACTACTTGTGCTGTGAAAAATGTCTGTCCTCTTTTTTATTTGGTGGTGAGCTAACATAAATATATGTGGTGTTTTCTCTGTAAAACATTTAAAAAATCGGACATGTTGGCTGGATTGACAAGATGTTTATCTTTCAAATGCTGTATTGGACTTGTTAATGTGTGAAAGTTAAATACACTGCTCAAAAAAATAAAGGGAATACTTAACCTGTTGAGGCTGGGGGCGCTGTTGTCACTATTTATGGTAATCTTGTAATTTTTGAAACGGCTTCCTACAAAACTCTTGATCGTACAATATGCATATTATTATTATTATTGGATAGAAAACAGTCTATAGTTTCTATAGGAGTTGAAATTTTGTCTAAGTGGAACAGAACCCATTCTACAGCAATTTCCCTGACATGGAGTCAGATTTCAGAAATTTTGGCCCCTGATCTGGAGTCAGTTAAAAGGCCACTGTTATTGCTATGACTATACGGACACTGCTTACGTCTTCCCCTGGATGCCTTTACGTGATGACGATTTGAATGGGGTCGATTGCGCGTTCACAGGAACTATAAATTAAAAAACCCTGTAGCTAGTAAGTCTTTTGCAGCTGCGTTATGCGCGTGGAGGACACCGACCCGCACCTGTTCCAAGCATTAGTGTTGGGAGTAATCTTTCTCCGGTCATGTTAAGACTCGTTATAGGAGTTAAAAACATCATAAGGTAGTTAATTTAAAGCGTTTTATAGCAATTTATATCCGTTTAGTGCGATTTTGGGACATTTATTTCTGAAACGCTGTGAATCGCCGGGCACGCTTCCAGTTCATGCTGAACGCAGTTGGCATTTCCACATGGCAAGAGGACAGCTTTCCACCAAAAGACGATTAGACCCAAGAAAGGATCCTTTGCCCAAGATACTGATGGAAGAACAGCTCAAAGTAGGACATTTTTATTATGATAAATCGTGTTTCTGTCGAAAAATGTTAGTGGCTTAGGACGCCATGTTTTTTGACGTAGCTTCGCTTGGCGCAAACTATTGAAAAGTAAGGATAATTTAAAAAATGTAATTCCGCGATTGTATTAAGAATTAAATTGTCTATCAATCGATGTCCACCCTATATTTTTTAGTCACGTTTATGAGTATTTATGTATAAGAGTAGATCACTGTCTAATATGGCGCACGGACATTTTCTCACCAGCTGGGCTACTTTCCCCATTGTCTAACCATGATTTTGGTGGCTAAATATGCACATTTTCGAACAAACTGTATATGCATGTTGTAATGTGATGTTACAGGGGTGTCATCTGAAGAATTCTGAGAAGGTTAGTGAAAAAAATAATATATTTTGGCGATGTTGACGTTATCGCTCACTTTGGCTAGAATTAATGCTGGGGTAATGTTTGCACCTGTGCTATGCTAATATAACGATTTATTGTGTTTTCGCTGTAAGACACTTAGAAAATCTGAAATATTGTCTGTATTCACAGGATCTGTGTCTTTCGATTCGTGTATGCTGTGTATTTTTACGAAATGTTTGATGATTAGTAAGTAGGTAAACACGTTGCTCTATGTAGTTATTCTAGTCCATTTGTGACGGTGGGTGCAATTGTAACCTATGCCATCTACCTGAAATATGCACATTTTTCTAACAAAACCTATCCCATACCATAAATATGTTATCAGACTGTCATCTGATGAGTTTTTTTCTTGGTTAGGGGCTATAAATATCTTAGTTTAGCCGAATTGGTGATAGCTACTGGTGTTGGTGGACAAATAAAAGATGGTGGATTATGCTAATGTGTTTTTAGGTAATAGATGTACATCTTTACATATTGTGTCTTCCCTGTAAAACATTTTAAAAATCGGACATGTTGGCTGGATTCACAAGATCTGTGTCTTTCATTAGCTGTATTGGACTTTAATGTGTGAAAGTTAAATATTTTAAAAAAATATTTTTTTTGAATTTCGCGGCTCTGCCTTTTCAGTGGGGGTGGGGGGGGGAGTGCCGCTAGCGGCACCCTCAGCCTAGACAGGTTAAACAACACAATGTAACTCCAAGTCAATCACACTTCTGTGAAATCAAACTGTCCACTTAGGAAGCAACACTGATTGACAATAAATTTCACATGCTGTTGTGCAAATGGAATAGACAAAAGGTGGAAATTATAGGCAATTAGCAAGACACCCCCAAAAAAGGAGTGATTCTGCAGGTGGTGATCACAGACCACTTCTCAGTTCCTATGCTTCCTGGCTGATGTTTTGGTCACTTTTGAATGCTGGCGGTGCTCTCACTCTAGTGGTAGCATGAGACAGAGTCTACAACCCACACAAGTGGCTCAGGTAGTGCAGTTCATCCATGATGGCACATCAATGCGAGCTGTGGCAAAAAGGTTTGCTGTGTCTGTCAGCGTAGTGTCCAGAGCATGGAGGCGCTACCAGGAGACAGGCCAGTACATCAGGAGACGTGGAGGAGGCCGTAGGAGGGCAACAACCCAGCAGCAGGACCGCTACCTCCGCCTTTGTGCAAGGAGGTGCACTGCCAGAGCCCTGCAAAATGACCTCCAGCAGGCCACAAATGTGCATGTCTCAGCATATGGTCTCACAAGGGGTCACAAGGGCTCAAAATATTGTAGAAAACATTTTATATGAAACTCCATTGTAAACATATGCATAAGAGCTAGCAATATCTATACCACAATGCAGTTGTGAGCATAATAGGCATTGGTGAACCTCGTCTTGTGTTGGGCAATGGCAGCTGGTCTGTCAGAACATCATGACACCAGCGTGTTATGAAAGCTAGCTAGATAGATTTTGGTTTAGATAAACAAATGTAGTTTGCTAGCTAGTTAAGTTCGCTATGTTACCTACTTCTTAGTTAGGTAGCTGATTTAAATGTTACCCCAGCAGCCTGTGCTTGCTTGTAGTTTGCACATACTGAGCACCACACCAAAAATAAAAATAAATAGTTATTCGCAAACTGATGTTCTATGAACGAGTCACTGGTCCAGTGAGTAATGTTAGCCAAACAGTTATATTATGTTAATAACATTTTAATGGATATACACAGTGAAAGAGCAGCGGTGTGACGGCTTTCGTTGGTGGTAGGAGAGGACCAAAATGCAGCGTGGTACGTATCCATAATATCTTTTAATTAGAATGAATACAAAAAGAACAAGAGAATCAAAATGAAAACCGAAACAGTCCCGAATGGTGCAAACACTGAAACGGAAAACAGGAAACAATCACCCACAACACTCAATGAAAAACAGGCTACCTAAATATGGCTCCCAATCAGAGACAACGATAGACAGCTGCCTCTGATTGGAAACCACACCAGGCCAAACACATAGAAATACAACAACATAGAAAAAGAACATAGACTGCCCACCCCAACTCACGCCCTGACCAAACTAAAATAGAGACACAAAAAAGGAACTAAGGTCAGGATGTGACAAGCGGTGCAATTTCCCTTTAAAACCTCCACAAAGAGAGGAAGTACAGTAAAAGGGGTAGAGACATTTTTTGACCTAATGGCTAATGTATCTAATAGCCACTAGAGTGGCATGGAAGTATTGTATCACACATCCCTTAGAAACTGCTTTTTGCAAGAGATGTTTGGAAGGTAGAGATGTCATAGTAGAGCAAGTTAGTCCCACAGTTGACCAACTTTGTTAACTTTTTTGCAGTTGTTTAGCAACAGCTCCTACATGCTTTAGCTAGCTACTGTTAGGCGCTGTCGTATCAGAAACATGTCTCCACAAATGACAAGTGTCTCCAGTTGTGTTTACATTCTACCAATACTCTTGGAAAGTTGAGAAGTCATAAACTGCAAGATAGTTAGCTATCTAGCTAAATGTGTTCACAGTTAATTAGCAACCCTCCTACACTCTGCTGCTGTCTACAGTTGGGTTTACATTTGACAGATTGTGTCACGCATCCATGTGTATTGAGACACAATCCACTTTCCAAGTGTATTACCTAAAAATGACCTACATCTTAGGGGGGAGGTATGTGCTTGTGGAAGTATCATTACTCTCATTCTGAGCAGAGCATAACACTCCCTTGACCAAGGCAAAATAAAATATTTAGGCCGTTGGTATTCAAAAAATGCTGGTGAAGTGGGATACTCGATGGGGTGACAGTGCCTACTATCAACCCCAATATTCTCACTGTTAAGAAATGGCAAATGTACAACACTCTGACGATGAAGTCATATTCAATACATGATATATACAGGGATACCCTCATTCACCATCTTCCCATTGGGATTTAAATGAAGACTTAAGGGCCTGCGTTGTATCAAACTGTATTCTAAATACCACCTCTCAACTTTATATAAATGTGCAGTATTTGTCATTTGAAAAAATTCACTGTATATCACTGGGGGAAGAATGCGAAATGGCAGAGGGAGGACGGTTAGAATAAATTACTTGCCGACAAATGTTCTATTCCAACAGTGAGTGCAGAAAACAAGTGTGCCAGCTCCCTCAGTAATTCCAGAGGTACTTTCATTTCTTCTTCCCTTTGTTTTTGAACACAGATGTGGAAAAAGTAGTTGCTAAATAACTACCCCTTCCTCTCAACTCCCTGACGAGCTCCTTTCTTCTCCCGTCGTTCTCTCTTAAGCAATAGATCATTACCTGTCTTCTATTTTCAGCATCTCTGCACCTCTGAGTCAGGCCCGTAATTTGAATTGCAAGTGACAAAGTCCCTCTCGGAGGTGTCAGTAGCAGCATCCCCTCCAGTGTTTATTAACTTTACGGATGGAATAATTACCTGGGGTCGCTACATAATTGAGTTGACCTTATAAAAATAACAAGAGCGATGGCTCTGATGTCCCCACGTTAGATGCCACGGCACACCTTTCTCGGCGCCATATGACCCTCTCTCCCATAATTTGGACTGGGTTCATCTACCTCATCCTATTATAGCTTCATTACCGGCTTCAGGCATCAATATTTTATCCTCAACCTGTTCCAACTGCTTTGGGGAGGTAGCATCTAGTAGATGTCAGGATATCCGGGAGGGGGAAGAATAGCTTTGGTCAAAGAATGAGGGATGAGGGGAGGAGAAAGATCGCTTTCATCTTGGACATCACTGAAATAACTGTTAAAGGAAGGAAACCTGGATATGGCTCAATCAAGGAATTCCTGATTCATGCCCTCCTTACAACTCTGATGCAGTCCTAATATGGACACCGTAGCCGGACAAATTTGGACTGCATTATAGACATGCTTTTGATGAACCAATCCACCTATAGTCTGGTTAGATACAAATGTCTGAAAACATTCATGCTCATAGTTTGTAAGAACCAATGCAGCCATAAGTTATTGCAATAGCTGAGCAGTCGTATTTGAGAAAAGCCAATCTGAGCTCCTAAAAACTTTGAGGATAGATTCTAGCTATAGTGTTATTATTTAGTATAATAGTACGCTTGTGGTATTTATACTCCCAGATCTGCCTGTTGGATCATCTGGGCTACCGAATTAATTGGAGAATAAGCGAGTGGAGAATCATCTGATCTTCCTTTAATCTGTTGCAAATCTGTCTAGTTCCTCGCAGCTGTAGTTATTCTACTTTTTTTTTTACAAGCCTGGACTTGAATTATGGGTGACTTGCAGGTGTGTTTTTGGTGCATTTGCAAGAGCGTCTCCTGGTGCACACCAGTCACTACCAAAGAAGTACATGCTACATAAGGCTAGGGGGCAGTATCCTGAATTTCCGCCTGACTGACGTGCCATAAGTAAACTGCCTGTTACTCAGGCCCAGAAGCTAGGATATGCATATAATTGGTGGAATTTGACGTTTCTAAAACTGTTAAAATAATGTCTGTGAGTATAACAGAACTGATATGGCAAGCAAAAACCTGAGGAAAATCCATCCAGAATTTTAAAAACATTTGGAGGTCACAGGCCTTTTCAATACATGCCGATGGCCTATACCAAAAAAATAGCTCCCAAGTTGCAGTACCTAGGGCTTCCACTAGATGTCAAGTCTTCATGCAAGGTTTCAGGATTGTTTCTTGAAAGACGAACAAGTAAATGTACTTTATCCAAGGTGAGCCTCATTAGGAAAGTAGTCTTTTTGCGCGCGTGAATGAGGACGCGCTCTTCGTTATTTATCTTCCCTATTGAACATACTATTCTCCATATTAAATATTAGAGGTTATTTAGATATTAGAGTACCTGGCGATTAATTACAAACGTCATTTGACTTGTTTGGACGAACTTTAGCGGTAACTTTTTGTATTCCTTTGTATGCATGTTGAACGAGTGAATTACTGAAATTAATGGCGCCCACTAAACAGCCTTTTTGGGATATAAAGAAGGACTTTATCGAACAAAACGACCATTCATTGTGTAGCTGTGACCCTTGGAATTGCAAACAGAGGAAGATCTTCAAATGTAAGTGATTTATTTTATCGCTATTTGTGATTTTTGTGATGCTGTGCTGGTTTGAAAATTATGTTGGATGTGGGGCGCTGTCCTCAAACAATCGAATTTGGTTTTAACGAGATGGGATTTCATTGATATTTTGCACACTGCAAATGATCACAGAAAGACTAAATGTTTTTTTTAAATTGAGAATATGGCACTCTTGAGTAGTACACTTTATCGAGAGCATATATTGGTGAGAATCAGTCTGTTACTCAGTCTCTATGTTGTTGTTTAAATCAGCAATATCGGTACACCTTCACATGAAAAAACCCAAAAGATGTACCCAATGCAATGCACATGCTTAAACTATAAGACTCATACTGTTACCACAAATCCTCACTCAAGGTTCACCACCCAAGGATAAAAAAGCAAAGCAGTGAGGCCAAACATCAAAGCTGTTGGTCCTCCAACATCTCAGAGAGCGAGTAGAGATCCTGAGATATTTGGCATTGTTCCCTCCTCTGTTTGTTTGGCTCCGGGCTCTGGGCTGAAAGACTGTCAGGGAGAGCTACTATGTAGTGAAACAAAACAGGCTGTCATCTCCGTAACGAGTTAGTCCGCCGGCCGTGGCTTTATACACACACACCTCACTGTCTGATACAGGACGGTATAGCAGCATTGCCTACACACACACACACACACACACACACACACACACACACACCTCCATATCGGAGACAGGATAGTACAGCAACACTGCCTCCTATACCCTCCAAACATCCACATCCAGGCTCTGAGAGCTAAATTGGGCTGCCACGAAATACTTTCCTTTGAGAAAAATGTACAATGGGTTTGTTGTTGGAAGGTTATGGTGATTTAGAGACAATTTGTTATAGCATGGATTGTCAATAGTCTAGTACCCTCAAATTCAAATCTGTCAGTTCCACTGCTTTTTTTTCTTCCCCTCTAATCAAGGACTGATTTAGACCTGGGACAGAGCTGCCACTTCCAAGGAGCGGGACTCTAACCAGGAAGCTGATAAGAAATCCCGCCATGTCCTCCGACGAACCATTAAACAAGCAAAGCGTCAATACAGGACTAAGATCGAATCACACGACACCGGCTCTGACGCTCGTCGGATGGGGCAGGGCTTGCAAACCATTACAGACTACAAAAAGGGAAGCACAGCCGAGAGCTGCCCAGTGACACGAGTCGACCAGACAAGCTAAACTACTTCAATGCTCGCTTCGAGGAAAATAAATAGTGAAGCATGCATGAGAACACCAGCTGTTCTGGAAGACTGTGATCACGCTCTCCGCAGCCAATGTGAGTAAGACCTTTAAACAGGTCAACATTCACAAGGCCGTAGGGCCAGACAAACTACTAGGACGTGTACTGCGAGCTTGTGAGGAACAACTGCCAAGTGTCTTCACTGACATTTTCAACAACTCCCTGTCCGAGTCTGTAATAGCAACATGTTTTAAGCAGACCCCCATAGTGCCTGTGCCCAAGAACAAAATGACTACCGACCCGTAGCACTCACATATGTAGCCATGAAATCCTTTGAAAGGCTGACCATGGCACATATCAACACCATTATCCCAGAAACCATAGACCCACTCCAATATGCATACCGCCCCAACAGATCCAAAGATGATGCAATCTCAATCGCACTCCACACTGCACTGTCCCACCAGGACAAAAGGAACACCGATGTGATAATGCTATTCATTGACTACAGCTCAGCGTTCAACACCATAATACCCTCAAAGCTCATCAATAAGCTAAGGACCCTGGGACTAAACACCTCCCTCTACAACTGGATCCTGGACTTCCTGACGGGCCACCCCCAGTTGGTAAGGGTAGGTAACAACACATCCACCACGCTGATGCTCTACACAGGGGCCCCTCAGGGGTACGTGCTCAGTCCCCTCCTGTACTCCCTGGCCTGTCACGGCCGATGAAAGAACTGGACCAAAGCGCAGCGTGGTGAGCGTACATTTCCCTTTATTTAAAATGACGCCAACAAAACAATAAACCATACGAAACGACCGTGAAGCTTGAGAGCTATAGTGCCACAAACAAAGACAACTACCCACAACGAAAGGAGGGAAAAGGACTACCTAAGTATGGTTCCCAATCAGAGACAACGATAGACAGCTGTCCCTGATTGAGAACCATACCCGGCCAAAACATAGAATTCCCACCCCAAATACAGACATAAAAAGGCTCTCTAAGGGCAGGGCGTGACAGTACCACCCCCCCCCCCCCCCCCCAAGGTGCGGACTCTGGCCGCAAAACCTGAACCTAGAGGGGAGGGTCTGGTTGGGCATCTATCCGCTGTGGTGGCTCAGGTGCAGGACGCAGACCCTGCTCCACCACTGGCTCACCCCACTTTGGTGGCACCTCTGGTGCGGGGAACCTCGTTGCCAGCCCCGGACTGGGGACCCTCGTTGCGGGTCCTGGACTGGGGACCCTCGTAGCTGGCCCAGGACTGGTCACCCTCGCTGCGGGCCCCGGACTGGGGACCCTCGCTGGAGGCTCCGGACTGGAGGATGTCGCTGGAGGCTCCGGACTTGAGAACGTCGCTGGAGGCTCTGGACTTGAGACCATTGCTGGAGGCTCCGGACTGGAGACCGTCGCTGGAGACTCCATGCCATGACTCCTCGCTGGAGGCTTCTCGCCATGGATCATCACTGGAGTGAGGAGACGTATGGGCAGTCTGGTACGTGGAGCTGCCACAGGGCTCACCAGGCTGGGGAGACATACAGGAGGCCTGGTTCTGGCATCAGGAACAGGACTCACCAGGCTGGGGAGACATACAGGAGGCCTGGTTCAGGGGACAGGCACAGGATACACTGGACCGTGGAGACGCACTGGAGGTCTCGAGAGCAGTGCTGGCACTACCCCTTCTGGCTGCATGCCCACTTCCACCCGGCAAATGCGGGACACTGGCACAGAGCACACCGGCCTGTGAATGGTCACTCAAGACACCGTGTGCATCACCCCATAACACGGTGCCTGACCAGTGACATGCTCCCCACGGTAGGCACGGGGAGTTGGCTCAGGTCTAAACTCCGACTCCGCCATTCTCCCCATGTGCCTCCTCCCAATTTTTTTGGGGAGCTGCCTCTCGGGCTTCCGTGACCGGGTCTTGTTCCCTGCCATTCTCTCCTCCCCGGTCCAGATCGTCCTCCAGGTTGGCGCACGCTGCTTGGTCCCTTGGTGGTGGGTAGTTCTGTCATGGCCGATGAAAGAACTGGACCAAAGCACAGCATGGTGAGTGTACATTTTCCCTTTATTTAAAATGACGCCAACAAAACAAACCATACAAAACGACCGTGAAGCTTGAGCGCTATAGTGCCACAAACAAAGACAACTACCCACAACGAAAGGAGGGAAAAGGGTACCTAAGTATGGTTCCCAATCAGAGACAATGATAGACAGCTGTCCCTGATTGAGAACCATACCCGGCCAAAACATAGAAACACAAAATCATAGAAAATCAAACATATAATGCCCACCCCAAATCGCACCCTGACCAAACCAAATAGAGACATAAAAAGGCTGTCTAAGGCCAGGGCGTGACATGGCACAACTCCAACACCATCATTAAGTTTGCCGATGACACAACAATGGTAGGCCTGATCATCGACAATGACGAGACAGCCTATAGGGAGGAGGTCAGAAACCTGGCCGTGTGGTGCCAGGACAACAACCTCTCCCTCAACGTGATCAAGACAAAGGAAATGATTGTGGACTACGGGGAAAAGAGGACTGAGCACACCCCCATTCTCATCGACGGGGCTGCAGTGGAGCAGGTTAAGAGCTTCAAGTTCGTTGGTGTCCACATCACCAACAAACTAACATGATTCAAGCACACCAAGACAGTCGTGAAAAGGGCACGACAAAACCTATTCCCTCTCAGGAGACTGAATAGATTTGGCATGGGTCCTCAGATCCTCAAAAGCTTCTACAGCTGCACCAGAGAAAATCCTGACTTGTTGTATCACTGCCTGGTATGGCAACTGCTCGGCCTCCGACCGCAAGGCACTACAGAGGGTAGTGCGAACGGCCCAGTACATCCCTGGGTCCCAGCTTCCTGCTGTGCAATTAATACCCCGTTCTAAGACGCATCATGTTACAATAAAACTGCTGAATATTACTGCAGCCAATTCAACCAAGAAAATGTGTTTCCTTTTATTTGTTTGGAACTGTATATTCTAGGTTACACAGTATACAATATAGTGATCATCACACTTGATGGACATTTCCAAACAAATATCAACCTCAACACAATATATACAACGACCCCAAAAATGTACAGGGCTGTTGTTCAGAACATGAACGAATGAGTCAAAATTTGCTGCCTTGGTGTTTGTCTTTGCCCATTTGTTGTACAAACACCACACAGCCTCCCTCGGTCTGTTTGTCGTTGCAGACAGGAAGCCAAGCGCTTCTTTCAATTATTCTCTCATTTGTTTTGGGCTCCCCCTGGACAGGATGGGGCTGACTGTTAATCCCACTAGTAATGAGAGGATCTCTCTCCCCACGGAGAAAGTGTCTCTTTGGGTGTTCTGTGCCCTCCCACTCTGCCCCAATAAATAGCAAGTGTTTGTGTGGAACGTGGGGGGCTGTGTGTGTGCACTTGTGTGCACGTGATGTGCCTGCTTGTGTGTCTGTATGACAGGCTGCACAATACCAGTGAAGAAGCTAAAGTGTTAGTCTTGCCTGTAATCACATTTCCCAGAAAGTCAAGACGGAAATGTGCACTAGGGCATAGGTTACCATCCACAGCTATCAACTCACTATGTTTTGAAACGTCATGACAATATGCATAGATTATGGTAAGCCATACCTATTTATTCCTATGGTAAGCCATCTTTATGATATTACCCATACCTGCATATATCCTATATGTATCACTGGTGTTTCCCATATGTCAAAGAATGGAAAGAGATGAAGAGAAAACGAGGAGGAGAGAACATGTAACAATCTGCAACACTCATTATCGGCTTCAACAGAAATAGAACGTAATTCTGTGAAATGACTGGGAAAGTATATCACTTGTACAAGTTTATGACCCTGGTTTTTCATATATAAAAATCATTTTTTGGATGCGTAAAGTAATCAGTTTAATCACTTGATAATTGCAAATGACTAGATTTAAAAACCAGAAAAGGTTTCACATGTCCAGATTAGAGATTTTACATTGCAAAACACTTATAAGGGCGGCAGGTACCCTAGTGGTTAGAGTTTTGGGCCAGTAACCGAAAGGTTGCTAGATCGAATCCCCGAGCTGACAAGGTAAAAACCTCTCGTTCTGTCCCTGAACAAGGCAGTTAACCCACTGTTCCTAGGCTGTCATTGTAAATGAGAATTGTTTCTTAACTGACTTGCCTAGTTAAATAAAGGTTAAATGAAAAAAATATATATAAGTAGCAATTGTTCATACAATCCACCTCTTTGGTATTCATATTTCTTCTCAATCCCTCTCACTTGCTCAGGTGAAAGTCAGGGAACAATAGCACTCCAATATCTCAAAGATGCATAAAAAAAAATCCCAGCACAACAACGCTCGTTTGTATCAATTATCACCCTTCGGCTAATCACTACATCGTGCATCTCCCAATGGTGTTAACACAAAAGGGTGCTGACACAAAAGTCACGAACACAAACCTGTTTGTATTCTTCTGCCTAATAGTGTGTGCTTCCCCAGCCAGTTAACAGACCACTAACACTTCAAAGCACATTTTTATCAATTACTAGCCTTCGCTAATCACTATTGTGTCTATCTCCCAATGGTGCTAACACAAAAGTCACTAACCAAAACCTTTTTTTATTCTTCATTCCCACCCCTCAGAGTGTGTGCTTCCCCAGCCAGACAGCTGCACATCAGTGGTGTCTGAAGGTCAGGGTACAGCCCGGATACCAGCATGAGATGTCACACCAGGACGTGGCATGGCAGTCATGCACAAAATTGCCTCCACAGATCAGACCACCACCCCATCTGCTGCGGAGGATGGAGAGGAGGGAGAGCTCAATGGTGTATCTAATAGTCTTCTTTGATGACACACCGGTGGCTTCTGCCAATTTGTAAATAAAATATTTACCTCCAGAGACCTCGGTGCATATTATCACGGTAAGTGGTAACTGGGTATTGGATGCTAGTTGTATTCTTTGTGGGAGTTACTCAAGTTTGCCTGTTGTCAAGTGAAGTACCATCATTGATAGATTACCACAGGACAGTAGAAAAAAGTATTGTTCTACCTCTATTTTTATATAATTACCCAGGTTTACTTGATGCGGAATGAAGCACAGTCATTGATAGATCACTGTTACATTAGGAATAGAGTGAAAATGAATCACTCTCATTCTATTTCAACCTATTTAAAGCAAAGAGGTAATTTCTAATAAGTCATGAGGCATGTAAGATAAAACATAAACACAAAGCAGTGAATGTCGCTGACTGGCAAAAAGACGCAGAGACCGGGCGAGCGATGACAGAAAGTTCTGTGTCTAAGATCCCCTATGTTGTTGGAATTATAAAAGTGCTGACCTCTGGGGGAATTTGATAGCTAGGAAGGCTTGCAGTCACACTGCATAGAATATGTATTATTATTTTATACAGCTTCACGGATTGCTTGGGTGGGGGGATAGGCTACCATACAGAAAGTCTGCAATGTCAGCGGAGCGCCTTTCGGGTTTCTATTTCTGTTTCCGGCTGATGTGTCCTATCTTGGAGGAGTCAATCTTCGCTCACAAAGGAGGAGCTCACCCTCCAGTGGGACATCGTTTATTCATGTATCAGATTTATTTTTCCCTGCCACGGCCTCCGAGGATTCACACCGCATTTATTACAAGGGGGGTGATGAAAATTGAATTCATATGGTGGAGCCCCGCTTGCATTGTGTTACTGGGATGTAATGCAGAGTGTAACCTCTATCCTGAGATGTTTGCACAGCGCTCACCTGAACCAACAACTGCCCCACCCACCCATTCACCCCAAGCTTTCTCGGGGAGAAGGGGGAAAGTTTTCAGAGGAGAAAAGGGTGTCTATAGCTAGGTTTCTATCCAATTGATGACATTCAAACATTCTAAAATCTGCATAAAAACAATATGTGCATCTTCCCACCAGAGATGTGTTTCCATCAATTGTTGTGGATAAAAGGCTGTGTGTGATCATGTAGTGCAGTTAAAAGTTCACTTTGTGGTTAAATTTCCATGTACCAAATGAAAAAATACAACTTTCACTACTCTGTGTTCATCATAACTTATTTCATCTGTAGCCTAATTGCAGTGGGAGGACCACCTTACATATCGCGTGATTCCAAGTTTACTTTGATATTGTAAGGACAGATGCTTGGAGACGAGCAGTAAATACAGGGAGTGAACATTTAATCAATAAACAGACATGAAACAAGACAGGACAGCGTCTGGACATGAAAAACACAACGACATTAATGCTGACATGGGGATGAAACAGAGAAACAGACAGATATAGGGAAGGCAATCAAAACGTGAAGGAGTACAGGTGATTCCAATGAAGCACTGATGCACGTAACAAAGGTGACAGGTGTGCGTAATGATGGGCAACCTGGCGCCCTCGAGCACCAGGGAGGGGGAGCGGGAGCAGGCGTGACAGATATGATGGTTATTATATCAATATTTGCACATAAAAACGTTTATACCACCATTTCTTGCATCATTAACTTTACTGACTCAAAAATATCCCACCTTGCCAAGCGTATTTTGTCTTGTTGACATTTCGAAAGTTTACTGAAAAATTTGCATCAGGCCTTTTTTCTAACTATAGACCATCAAAAATAACATTGCATAACTTACATACACATTTAGCATTCTTAAACATTATTTTCATTGACAACTGAGTGAATGCCTCACATTTTTGGTCAACACCCATCCAATGTACTGTGCTTACATTAAACAGTAGGGTTTGTAGCCTAGTTTCAGGGGTGGCAATTCTCTAGATAGAGCCACCCAGAAGCCCTCTTACTCACCATTAAGAACTATCCAGCCACTTTCCAAAGAGGACTCTTCTCTATCCCGCTCTCCTCTTTATCTCCCCTCTCTGGAGTGTCTCTGTTCATTCCTTCTTTTTTCCTTCAGTATGTCAGTAATTCATCCATCTACCAGTCTCCCTGACAAGTTAGCCATTTTAAAAGAATGTTTAATTAAATTGTATTTGTTACATGCTTCATAAACAACAGGTGTACACTAACAGTAAAATGCTTATGGGTCCTTCCTAACACCGCCGAGAGAGAATTTTTGTTTTATATGAAGATAACATGAAGAACAAATACACATTGAATAATCAATCCTGAGGGAAAAAAACCAAGAAGACTTCAAGCTGTAATCCCTGCCAAAGGTGTTTCAACAAAGTACTGAGTAAGGTCTGAATACTTTTACACATTTTCAAACATTTCAAAAAATATTTTTTGTTATGTCATTATGGAGTATTGTGTGTAGATTGATGATTGAAAAAATCTATTTAAGTCATCAAATCAAATCAAGTTTATTTTATATAGCCCTTCGTACATCAGCTAATATCTCGAAGTGCTGTACAGAAACCCAGCCTAAAACCCCAAACAGCAAGCAATGCAGGTGTAGAAGCACGGCGGCTAGGAAAAACTCCCTAGAAAGGCCTAAACCTAGGAAGAAACCTAGAGAGGAACCAGGCTATGAGGGGTGCCCAGTCCTCTTCTGGCTGTGCCGGGTGGAGATTATAACAGAACATGGCCAAGATGTTCAAAATGTTCATAAATGACCAGCATGGTCAAATAATAATCAGGAATTAATGTCAGTTGGCTTTTCATAGCCGATCATTAAGAGTTGAAAACAGCAGCTCTGGGACAGGTAGCACGTCCGGTGGACAGGTCAGGGTTCCATAACCGCAGGCAGAACAGTTGAAACTGGAACAGCAGCAAGGCCAGGTGGACTGGGGACAGCAAGGATTCATAATTCATTTTAGAATAAGGTTATAACGTAAGAAAATGTGGAAAAGGTCAAAGGGTCCTAATACTTTCCGAATGCACTGTATGTGGTAAACTCCTCAATGTTATCGGACGAATCCTGGAACATATTCCAGTCTGTTTACGAAACAGTCCTGTACCTTAGCATTCGCATCATCTGACCACTTCCGTATTGAGCACATCACTGGTACTTCTTGTTTGAGTTTTTGATTGTAAGCAGGAATCAGGAGGATTGAGTTATTGTCAGATTTGCCAAAGGGAGGGTGGGACACGCCTAGTCTATTGGTCTGTTGCTTAGTGGGATATCTGCCCTCAGGTAGCCGATGAGATATGGGTACAACAGGGAATAAGAGAGAGAGAGAGAGAGAGAGAGGGAGAAAGAGGGTAAGGAGAGAGAGTAAGAGAAGGGGAATAAGAGACAGATGAGAGAGAAGCGAAAACAGTAGAGAGAAGAGAAAACCGGAGAGAGAGAGAGAACATGCTTCTTGGTGGCAAGCCAAATTATATAAAGTTTACTCTTCACGGTCTATAAGAGTCTGCGACAAGACAGAGATATTGGGCCATTGGGCATATCTGCTAGAGCTAACTGATCCAATCACTGATCTTTAAAATGGCCAACGAATAAGGTGTTGTACTCCCCATTTATACATTTTTTTCTTCTTCTTCACTTATTCTATTTTACCACTTCACTTGGCCCGACTCGCTGACATGCTTCAACAAGGCCACTAAGCACATCCTCTCTCGGGTCTATAGTTCACACCACTGACAGTGCCAATTCATTAGTGTCCACTGACACACAGTCAACCCCCAAGTCATAATGTCACGAGACATTACATTTCATGTTTCTTTTCCATCGCGAGTCTGGAGGACGATTAAAAAGCCAAAAAGCAGCATCTTTTTTTCTCCAAAAACCTCCAAAAGCATCCTCCATTAGCTCGAGAAGGATGTGCTCCACCATGACAGTTAACACGACAAAGTAACTGAACCGTTGCAACCCAGAGACACACAGAGACTCATTTACGCATGACTTGGCTCTCTCTCTACATGCCTTTTCAACATTTTAATCTGCTTCGTAATTATTCTAATAGATGCATTATAACTTGATTATGTTATATTACAGTTCTTCACAAATGCGCCAATGTCTACCGTGAATTTGAGCTGAACATGGGTTGTGGGATGGCGTCCCCCCCCCACTAATGAGAATGCATCGGCGCGATGGTGTTCCCCATTTATTTAAGTTTTCCGAGAAGTTACTCAGTGTTCTTCCATTATTCGATTCTTTAATCACCACAAGCCCAGTCAATTACAGCTCATTTCATTTAATTTCAACAACTAATTTGGGAATTGGAGCCCAGACTTTATAATGCACACACTTATACTGTATTTAATCTAAAATATATTACCCAACTCCTTTTCTTTGTGTTACCGCATAGCTGGGAAATGTTACATTAAATCATATCAAATTGTGTTTGTCACATGCGCCAAATACAAATGCTTACTTACAAGTCCTTAACCAACAATGCAGTTTAAGAAAAATAAGTGTTAAAGTATTTACAAAAATAAAGTTAAGAGTTAAGAAAATATATTGTAAAAAAGCTATTTTGTAATAAAAATCGAAAAGTAACAACAAAATTACATAACAATAACGAGGCTATATACAGGGGGTACCAGTACCGAGTCAATGTGCGGGGGTACTGGTTAGTCGAGGTAATTTCTAAAGTGACTATGCATAGATAATTAACAGCGAGTAGCAGCACTGTAAAAACAAAGGGGGTCAATATAAATAGTCCGGGTGGCAATTTTATTAATTGTTCAGCAGTCATATGGCTTGGGGGTAGAAGCTGTTAAGGAGTCTTTTGGTCCTAGCCTTGGCGCTCCGGTACCGCTTGTCGTGCGGTAGTAGAGAGAACAATCTATGAGTTGGGTGACTGCAGTTTGACAATTTTTTGGGCCTTCCTCTGACACCGCCTAGTACATAGGTTCTGGATGTCAGGAAGCTTGGCCCCAGTGATGTACTGAGCCGTATGTACTACCCTCTGAGTGGGTCTAGGGTTTCCGGCATAAAGATTTCGGGTACTAGTCCAACACTCTACCCACTAGGATACCTGCCACCCTAGATATGTTGAAGTGTGGCAATCTGGTGTTGTTCTTCTATCACCCACGGTCTGCATTCCATTGACCTCTTTACCTCATGTATAGCTATCCAACTGAAGGCATGGACTCTACAGCTGGAAGGGCAGCAAAGGCTCAATTTCCATCTTTTTTCATAGCTTTTCTATTGACATTTAATTAGATGTAGCCAATGTTCCCCCCAAAAGATTTTTTACAATTCTGTGCAACCTTCAGCGTGCGTTTACTATGAACACTGAGGCTGTACCTGCTTTGAGTTACAGTTTTATCAGTGGCCAAGTAAGCTACTGTGGATATCTGATAATTATGTAGGCCTATCAGAGTGGCCTACCATCAAAAACAATGGGGAAAATGCATTTTAACATGGAAATATGTGTTATATCATTCAGCCTACAGTAGCAGCCAATGTCTGGTGTTCAATGTAGGCCTAATTCCATTAGACTTTTGAAAAAAACAAGGAGGTGACTGAAGGAGGTGACTGAAAATGTTTTTGTGTTGTTTGATGCAAGAAACCAGTTACAAAATAAATGCATTATTATTCCTATACTATTATTACAGAGAATCAGACAAATTATGCTACCCTCTGCCTTTTGGCTACTTGGCTTATTCAAGCCTGTCTCAAAATACAACACTGCCCTCTTAAGGATCCGCCCCTTTTCAATTTTCGGCCAGAACGACATACCCAAATCTAACTGCCTGTAGCTCAGGACCTGAATCAAGAATATGCATATTCTTGATACCATCTGAAAGGAAATACTTTGAAGTTTGTGGAAATGTGAAATTAATGTAGGATAACATAAACACATTCGTTTTTTTGTACCATCATCTTTGAAATGCAAGAGAAAAGCCATAATTAATTGTTCTAGCCAAGACACAATTTAGGCTTTGGTCACTAGATGGCAGCAGTGCATGTGCAAAGTTTTAGACTGATCCAATGAATTATTGCATATCTATTAAAAATGTTGTATCAAGACTGCCCAAATGTGCCTAATTGGTTTATTCATAATTCTGCACTCTCCTCAAACAATATCATGTTATTCTTTTACTGCAAATTGGACAGTGCAGTTAGATTAACAAGAATGTAAGTTTTCGGCCAATAGGACAAAAGAAAAACTCACACATTTTGTGCTCTTGTAGGAAGCAACCACTCCCCCATAGTTGACTAGAAATGATCCATAACTGGGCTTACTCAATAACTAGCAAAGGATATGAACAAAATCATGGCAATGGTCTATTTGCATATAGGCCTACTGCAGATCTGATTGTTTATGCTGCAACGGTCTGTGTAGAGTACAGGCTGAGTCATGCGTGTCAATCAGTGGAGGCTCCTCAGAGGAGGAGCAACCTTATGATGGGTATAGGGGAAATTAGAGTGTCATGTAGTAGCCTAAACCTATCGATGTTACATTGAACCGGGTGAATGGAATATGAATGACAGTCATCCAATTTGCTGTAATAGAAATAAGGCTATGCTCGTGAAAAAAATTGTCCTCCCTCATCACTGGTGTGCACCTAAGTTGTAAAAGTTAATTCATAGGCTAGGTTGTATCAACCTCATGATGGGTACAGGGAAAATTCTAGTATCATGTAGTGGCCTAAACCTATCAATGTAACATTGAGCTCGGTGAATGGAATGTGAATTAGTCATCCAATATGCTATAATAGAAATAAGGCCATGTTCATAAAAAAAATATCCTCAATGTCAGTCAATCATACTCCGATGCGTTCTGCCTACAGCAAAATCTCTTGCATAGTTAGTTTTGTTTCGGTACGTTGCATTGAAAGTGGCTAATATTGGGTTGATTAGATCACAATTGCCACAGTAAAGGGAAACATTGATAGTGTTAACAGGGAAAACTTGAGAACAGTGGTCACCAACCTTTTGGTCAAGATCACTTTCTGAGTCAAAATGCAAACCGAGATCTACCACTCAGATTTTTTATAACATGACTTAAAAAATGTAAGCCTATGCAACATTAACCAATTAAAAACAGTGGTGTAGCAATGAGGTTTGTGCAGTAAGCTATAGGCCCAATACATTGTCACTGCATACTAGATTTGCTTGAATTGCCCTGCCAATGCATTGTTGTTCAGCCCAAATTTGAGGTAGGCTATATGATCACACCCGTAATAGATCCGTTGTTGGCACAGCTGAGGGATCATACATTTAAATCATTTGATTTCCATTTTAATGCGCTGATGGGGCCTGCATCTGATGGTCAGTCTCAGGAGAGGAAGTGAGCAGCAGAATGAGGGTCCTCCTTTCAACATCTTTCTGCTCTCCCTTTCCTCCACCGACACTGACCAAAAAGGCACGTCCTTTTCCAGCTAATAGCGAATCTCGAGTCGCACCGCATTATTTCGACCTGTTACTCCCAAGAACAGAGAAAGTGAAATATTCCTCATTATTAAAAAAGATCCAAGCCGCTAATAATAATAATAATGATAATAATAATAATAATGCAAGCCTATGGATACACTTTCCTACTCAGTGATTTATGGTGCTGAGTGTAAGTAGGAAGAACGTGCATTTTATGGCTGATAAGTGTTGAAAACAAAGTGTTGACAGTGCTGAGTAAGAACTTAAACATGAACTCACTTATAAAAACAGCCGCTCTTTGCTGTATTCGTTGACAGCCTCTCTCCAGTCATGGTTTTAAACGTTTTGAAATATCACCGTTTGAATTTTGCTGTTGCTTTCTGTTATGCCTGCTATGTTACTGCAGACAGTAATCTGAGCCATCTGATTGGCCAGCAGTATGTTATAGTGCACCTGATTTTCTCTCCAGTTCTGCCGAGAAGGCAGAGTTTTTAACTTCAGACACATGAAATGGTTCAAAATGGCAACAGTTGCCTACGCGGCGTGCAGGGCAGCTTTTACATAAATGTTTGGCGATCGACTAGGAATGATTGGTTGGTGACCACTGCTGTAGAAAGTTAAGGGAAGTTAAGTGCTTCTCTGTGGGCTAATATTTCTTCTGCACAGCAGTGCCGGGAGATGCGCTGCAGTCTCGGGGCTAATACGCGTGCGCAGTTTATAGGGAATATTAGATATAGCTATCCATGATAATATTGTTGAATGATTTTGCCTAGATCAGAAAGTTTGTCTCGTCTCTGTACAGTGGTGAGATTTAAATTTAACAGTGAGACATTTTTTTTTGAGGTCAGACAGGCAGACAGTAAGGTTTACAATCCATCACTGTTGGAAATGAAATGCTAGGCTAGAATCAAGAGGACACAATGCCTTACTTATAATACTGGTCGCTTGGCATTGATATATTGTTGGCCGTATGTTGTGTTTGTCCGTTAGACCAGGGCATTGGAATACAAATGTGAATCTTTATCCCAGGGCTAAGAACAATGCAGTGTGAAAAGGCCTAATGCCAATGGGCTAAAGTTAGCTGTTGATAGCAAGGTAGCTAGCTAGCTAACGTGAGCTATGCACATCTTCCTCTGACATGCTACATCACATTACACAGCTTGATGTATTTAGCTAGTTACAGTATCATTCCCCTTTCATCTGTGGTATCGTAGCATGGCTCAATTAATGTTGTATAACTAAAAGTAGCTACTAGTTAGCTAGCTAGTACCAGCTATCTGCTTAGCTAACATAGTCACCAACACCAGTTACAGAAGTGAACGTGTCAGGTACTCCATTCCTGGTCATCTGGCAATATTGTTGAAATGCATTAGAAGTTTGCACCATCTTTATGGAAGTCCATTTTCACTCCTATTTACTGAGTGAAATGTGCTTGTGTTGCACCCATATGCAGACTTGACAACATTGTCTACATGTTAGCTGAGGTCGGACAACAACGTGTTGTCTCTGTGCAATTGGGCATCATTGGCAAAAGTGGGCATGTAATAATCCATACCCAACGCTCAAGTAAGTCATGACTAACTCACTTACAAAACTCAGTTTTGGATGAGACTGACAGTACTACCAAAATTATCCTATTTTTAATTAGATAAAATGTTTCCGGCTCATAGGCCGTTTTCAATAGGATACGTTTTTTTTTGGGGGGGGGGGGGGGGGGGGGGTGTAGCTCTTTGATGTCCATTGTGAAATGGAAATTCATAATTTTGCCTTTTCATTACGAAGGTACCATGTAACACACCCCTACACACACATAAAAGGCTGGGAGCGGCACAGGGTGAGCCACAGGGCAGATTTGGGGGTAAGGGGCTTACTCCAGGGTACAACAGCAGGGGATGTTACCTGATGCTAGTAATCCTTGGACTACTGGTTCGCATCCCTGACAGATTTTGCCTGGTCAGACCATGGCTTTGAATCAGCAACCCTCAGGTTCCAGGTCAGCTTCTCTAACCTCCAAACTGCCAAGGGTGTAGTGCTTATTTTAGATCCATCCCTGTGTGCCACAATTTAGACCTCTAATAGCTACATTAAATTATTGAACAGTGCGTTCGTCTGAGAAACGTGCATCTGGGTCAGAGGATGTTTGTCCTTGGGTGTCCATCACGCATCATTTCCCCGAAGGTTTTCAGGTCTCTTTAGCATTAGATTATGTACCATTTCCAGGAAAGGGAACTGAAATGTTGCCTATTCAAAAATACAAACGAGGTTACATTTGAACCTTCGGAAACATAAACAATTTACAAAATGTTTAATGATGGAAGTCATCAACAATAGTGATCGTGACCTCTGTTTGGAGTAACAAATCTCAATTTGTTATTCTAGCGCTCTTGAACATACTTGAACTTCCCTCTATATGACATACTCTTGACCATACTTTACTATCCCTCTATATAAAGACAGTTTTAGTGTCCAAGGGCATTATTAGATAACCAAGTGAACTGGAGCGAAAGATTGATTCAGCTTGAACATGATTCAGATGTAACTCTTCATTTTCTTGCCTGTCTCGGGATTAAAATGCAAGGTGTGTTTGATATGTCACGGTAAATAAGCCTGTATTGCCTTCAAGCCTCCAGGGACTCGTCTGAATATTTAAAATCTATGGATGAATACACTGATTTAGTAGCTCTGAACATACCCCGTGGCTGTTGACAAGGATTAATGAAAGTCAGATGCTGTTGATAACCATTAATAAATCTCAATAAAGGACAGGAATCTTATTCTGTATGTGTGAAATATATGAGGAATTTGGGGCAATAAAGGGGCACTGCAATAGGTACTGGTATAGCCTCTTTCTAAACCAATGTCCTGAGCTACTAGTTTTTGAAGAAGTCTCAGAAAATACTTAGAGACAAAGATATCTGATGATTAGAAGTAATAAACTTGATCAACCAAATTAATGACTTAAAGGAATCATTTACAAAAAGCTGAAATATGTAACTTTTTGGGCAACCTGACCAAATTCACATGGACGTGTGAGTTATAGATCAGTCATTGGCATTGA
This sequence comes from Salvelinus fontinalis, assembly GCF_029448725.1. NCBI lineage: Eukaryota > Metazoa > Chordata > Actinopteri > Salmoniformes > Salmonidae > Salvelinus > Salvelinus fontinalis. The sequence continues at coordinate 34,394,062 of NC_074670.1, forward strand.
AAGAAAGTCTAAGAAGCGGTAGATCTGTTTTATGTGTGCTATTTCTATGCTTCCCGTTTTTAAGTTTAGTTTTTGCGTCTTTTACTTTCATTTTTTGTACACCAGCTTCAAACAGCTGAAAATAAAATATTTGTGCTTATGGAAAATATATTTCATAGTGGTTTAGAAGGTACAATGATTCTCTACACAATTACCAGCTCAAATAGACAGAAACCCTCTATGTGGCAGACCAATCTGAACTCCTCTCTCCTCTCAATCATGGCTAGTGAGAAAGTTGCTGACTTTTTCTGTGATTTAACCAATTAGGCTCGTAATTTAACATGTTTTATTCGTATTTACAGTTGGCAAACACGTTTGTTTTTAAGGCACATGAAAGTTCATATGTTCCAGAAGGCATTTCTACCAAAAAACGCATTTTGATAAAAATAATTACGTTTACGTTCAAATGGCTCTCCTGTGAAGTAGTGACCCGCGACAGAAGCCTAGTTTCCCGAAACGAGTCACAATTAGGCAAACTATTACTATTTTAGCAACCAGGAAATGGCAGAGGGATTTCTGCATATTGCACCTTTTAAATTTCAAAATGACATGTTTGCTTTCCCAGTCTTTTAACAAAGAGAGACAGCAATCTATTGTTTGGTTTTGTTTAACCTGGCTGCTATCATCAAATGCTAACTTTAGCCAAAAGTCAAAGCCAAAGAGCTTTTTGTCAATATTGGATATTAGTCACTCCCTTTCTTTTGATATAAAACTCCTGTATTGCTGACTGCTCACCGAGCTTCAATCACACCATCAAATGATTGATCAAGTTTGAGTTTCCCTGTGCTTCTGGGTTCAAAGCAACATCCACACTTTTCAAACCCATCTGTCACACCTTTTCACACCTCACCTGAACTGAGAAGGATATTGATTAGGATACAAGTGGAAGAGCAAATTCTAGGAAGTCTGTTCAGGGGCCTTCAATTCCCACAAACCCCTGTTAACCCAAACATCAGCACAACGTGGGGAAGCTTTCAAGGTCAGTGGAGACAACCTTACCTAAATAAATGATGTCATCATGAGGCAATCTCAAAACACCCAGAAGCATGTGCTTCAGTGCCGTAACTGCTTTTTCCCCTCCCACACATCCATCAGATTGATTGTACTTTTTTCACTTTCTCATGATTCATCTGTTTTTCTCCATATGCATTGCTGCTGCCTGGCCAGCGGAAGGGATTCTTCTGCCCACCCTGCACAGCCCTTTTCTATCTTTAGCCCTCCATATTTGGGTTACAGCCCTGTGAGGAAACCCGTACTCACCTTGCCTGGAGGAGAGCGTTTTGATGAACAGTCTGAGTGACTCAATGAAATAACAAGCCAAATGACAGGCGTCCCTCGTCCCTCTTTAAGCGTATAATAACTTAGAAACATGAGTTCAATCTTAAATTAACTGAAAAGGTGTCCATATCAAGCTGTCCTAATATGGACATCGTACAGCTGCTTGATCAATTTTGCCATCTGTTGATACAGTGGACTTGCAGACAGAGAACACGAAGAATGTCTTCACCTACTGTATACCCCTTTACAAGTACAGAAGGATTCATTTACATGTCGTCAACGCAAAAAAAATGCCTTATGTCTCATACGGTCTCCCATGTAAAATACCGTAACTGTAGCTACTATTCTCATTAAATATAATTCCCTCCCACTCAAGTCTCTCTCCAGTGCATTCCTCCAATGCTCCCTAATATGACACACCCAATTGTTACCCTCAAGGACACCAGTAACATCTTTGAAAGACTGACTGACTGAATTAGAAAGTTGAAAGAGCCTCTGAAATGCGTTTACCGCACATTGCTCCATGAGGATTTCCCACTTTCGAAATAAGAGTAAAATCACAAAATGAATGTATGAAGTGATGAATAACAGTGATAGTTTTGCCATCTGCAGCTGCTGTTTGTTTCCAAATGGCACCCTATTTCCTACTGTAGTGCACTGCTTTTGAACAAAGCCTTATGGGCCCTGGTCAAAAGTAGTGCACTTTAAAGGGAATAGGGTGCCATTTGGGATAGAGCATCTGTCTAAGAGTCACATCAAGGTCTATCAATGGTTATTTTTTTTCTATAGAGAATTGCCTAATTAAATAGTCAATGGCGCTTTCAATGCCTGGAAATGTCCTTACGATCGATTCGTCCTCTGTTTCTCCTGCTGTGAACCAGATGCATTTTTCCTATTGATCCACAACTTCAGTCTGCATGAGCAGTGTACCGGCATAGTATATTTAAGTCCCGAGCAATTATCTATTGATTTTGCAAAACTGAAAGTTTTGCGATGAAGTACATGTACAGTGACATACTCACTTGGTCAGTATGTGGCCATTTCCATCCTTAGACCAATATTGGCAAAACTGGTCTCACAGGGGCTCTAATTTCCAAAGTCATTATGAGGCATGCCATTAAATGATTCAACCTGTCACATGTGTAGAGAGGAGTAGGCAGGAGGCAGTCGCAGGTTTATAACTACTGAATTTATTAAAGCACTATATATATAAAAGCGGGACGAAACCCAGTGCAAAATAATAAAGTACTCAGGAAATAGTAGGCGAGATTCCTCTCAGGAAAACAAGCAACATTTACAATGACAAAGACAAATGACAGAGGGAGTATATATACAGTGATAGAGTGGGGATTGGAACCAGGTGTTTGTAATGATGACGAGACAAGTCCAGGGTTGATGAGTGAAGGGCGTTTGCCAGCAGCAGGTCCGGCAGCAGCTAGAAGGCCGGCGATGCCGTACGCCTGAGCTGGGCAGGATGTCATCATGGGGGAGCCAAAGCGAAGGCTGGTATGACACAGCCTTAATAATTCCTTCATATTCAATGTCATGTTCTCCAAACAAAGTGCAGACTAGATACAATTTCCTCCTTGATGAGTCTGAAAGGAAATAGTTAAGCTTCTCTTCAGTCATCATCATTATTCTGACAGCTCTTGATGCTTGCTAGTCAACAACTTTTCCAGTATAAAATTAGGGCTTGATTTACATGATTTCTAAATATGGTTAAGACTTCAAGGTACGTACAGATCCATTGTGGTTTTGATATGGGAAAAGCTTTGTTGTGGAAAAACAACACACAAAAAAAACACAGTGGGTCTATTTCCGTCGAGCGACAATTCTCTGCAGTCTTGTGGATGAAAGAAGTTGAATTTATGTGACAAAGGCGGTGAGCGCAGTACACAGACATCTTTCTTGACAGATGGCTGAAAAACACAGAGTGGCAACTAGAAAGGAAAAGCACAAAGACCTTACACGCCGAGGTAACACTTTGGACAAGATGTCCGTCGCTACCAGATGTAACAGTCTGAGCTCTGTCACTTACAGTCTTTGTAGTTGGTGCGTTTGCTGTGTGTTTATTGTATCTCTGGTCTTTGTTTTGTTGTTTCCTGTTCTACCCTGAGAATATATGCTTCTTTCTAGCTCAGCCATTTTGTATCAAATTCAAACCAACATTCCACTGTGAGAGGCATGCACGGTAATTCTTCACTTCCAACCTCTTCAGTAAGTGAGGCCTGGTTCACACCTACAGTTAAAAAGTTGCAAAAGCTGTTTTGTACTCCATGTTTATGTGTTGCAGTTACCGTAATGTAATGATAACCCTTAGGAGCCTGTAACAACAATATTTTCACGTACTTACGTGTACATGGTCCACCTGGATGAGGCCGCAACAATCTTCTGCCACTGGAGTCTGTCTTTGGCCACAGCTTGTAACCTGTCCAATGAGAGACATCTCTTCCAGCTCAGCCACCACCCACGTTGTTTTTGGCCTGCCATGGTTGCACTTTCCAGTGTCCATCTGCAGGGAAATATTTTCATCAATACTTTCTTGGAGTACATGTTTATTTCAGAAGTGGAGATAGAGTTGTCCAAAGTTGGCCCATTTTGCATACCCACCACATGAGACATGCATTTCTTCATCACTGGAAAGATAAACAGTTGTGTTTGATATAATTTTAAAGCTTACAAACAGAGTTGTCAAAAAAGTTTTAATATAAAACTTGATGTTGTTTTTTTACCATTAACGTCAATTATTTAAAAAAATGCATGAACTTAGTTTTTGGGGGTTTCTTATGTTGCAGCTGAGACCCTATTTAACATAATCTGAGGTGTTTGTGTTGTGCTTGCTGTTGGTTGAGATACAGCATGCTCTTGAATACAGGGTGGGTATCATGTACTAAATGGGAATAACATTTAAATTACAGCTTTCAAATCGTATCACAAAGATGGTTTGAGGTCCACATATCAGAGAATGTTGACTTGAATGGGAATATAAATTGTTTTAAATTAAACTGTCAATCTTCTATAGGAAACCTATTGAAATCAGAAATATATAATAGAGTAGACATTCCCATTTAAGATTACATTTGAAAGTAGGTGAACCCGCAGCCATCTTTGTGGTAGTAATTGGTAATCTTTGTGGTAGTAATTGGAGATACCAAATACAATTTAAATTTAAATGGTGTACCAGCTAAATTGCAGTGGTCTGGCAGGATAGGTCCATTCTATTATTTACAGTACTCGTTAAAAGTTTGGACACACCTACTCATTCAAGGGTTTTTCTTTATTTTTACTATTTTCTACATTGTAGAATAATAGTAAAGACATCGAAACTATGAAACGACACATATGGAATAATTTAGTAACCAAAAGTGTTAAACAGTTTCTTCAAAGTAGCCACCCTTTGCCTTGATGACAGCTTTGCACACTCTTGCCATTCTCTCAAATAGCTACACGAGGTAGTCACCTGGAATGCATTTCAATTAACAGGTGTGCCTTGTTAAAAGTTAATTTGTGGAATTTCCTTCTTAATGCGTTTGAGCCAATCAGTTGTGTTGTGACAAGGTAGGGGTGGTATACAGAAGATAGCCCTATTTGTTAAAAGGATAAGATCATTAAAGTTACCAAACTCAAAAAATTGCAGCCCAAATAAATTCTTCACAGATTTCAAGTAACAGACACATCTCAACATCAACTGTTCAGAGGAGACTGCATGAATCAGGTTGAATTGCTGTAAAGTAACCACTACCAAAGGACACCAAGAAGAAGAGACTTGCTTGGGACAAGAAACACGAAAAACTGACATTAGACAAGTGGAAATCTGTCCTTTGGTCTGATGAGTCCAAATTTGAGATTTTTGGTTCCAACCCCTGTGTCTTTGTGAGACACAGAGAAGGTGAACGGATGATCTCCGCATGTATAGTTCCCACCGTGAAGCATGGAGGGGGAGGTGTGGGGGTGCTTTGCTGGTGACACTGTCTGTGATTTATTTAGAATTCAAGGCACACTTAACCAGCATGGCTACCACAGCATTTTGCAGCAATACGCCATCCCATCTGGTTTGCGCTTAGTGGGACTGTCATTTGTTTTTCAACAGGATAATGTCCCAAAACACACCTCCGGGCTGTGTAAGGGCTATTTGAACAAGAAGGAGAAGGATGGAATGCTGCATCAGATGACCTGGCCTCCACAATCACCCGACCTCAACCCAATTGAGATGGTTTGGGATGAGTTGGACCGCAGATTAAAGAAAAAGCAGCCAACAAGTGCTCAGCATATGTGGGAACTCCTTCAAAACTGTTGGAAAAACATTCCAGGTTAAGCTGGTTGAGAGAATGCCAAGAGTGTGCAAAGCTGTCATCAAGTGGCTACTTTGAAGAACCTAAAATATATTTTGATTTGTTTAACACTTTTATGGTTACTGCATGATTCTGTATGTGATATTTCATAGTTTTGATGTCTTCACTATTATTCTACAATGTAGAAAATAGTAAAAATAAATACACTGCTCAAAAAAATAAAGGGAACACTTAAACAACACAATGTAACTCCAAGTCAATCACACTTCTGTGAAATCAAACTGTCCACTTAGGAAGCAACACTGATTGACAATAAATTTCACATGCTGTTGTGCAAATGGAATAGACAAAAGGTGGAAATTATAGGCAATTAGCAAGACACCCCCCAAAACAGGAGTGATTCTGCAGGTGGTGACCACAGACCACTTCTCAGTTCCTATGCTTCCTGGCTGATGTTTTGGTCACTTTTGAATGCTGGCGGTGCTCTCACTCTAGTGGTAGCATGAGACGGAGTCTACAACCCACACAAGTGGCTCAGGTAGTGCAGTTCATCCAGGATAGCACATCAATGCGAACTGTGGCAAAAAGGTTTGCTGTGTCTGTCAGCGTAGTGTCCAGAGCATGCAGGCGCTACCAGGAGACCGGCCAGTACATCAGGAGACGTGGTGGAGGCCGTAGGAGGGCAACAACCCAGCAGCAGGACCTCTACCTCCGCCTTTGTGCAAGGAGGTGCACTGCCAGAGCCCTGCAAAATGACCTCCAGCAGGCCACAAATGTGCAAATTTCCACCTTTTGTCTATTCCATTTGCACAACAGCATGTGAAATTTATTGTCAATCAGTGTTGCTTCCTAAGTGGACAGTTTGATTTCACAGAAGTGTGATTGACTTGGAGTTACATTGTGTTGTTTAAGTGTTCCCTTTATTTTTTTGAGCAGTGTATAACCCCTTGAATGAGTAGGTGTGTCCAAACTTTTGACTGGTACTGTATTTCTATGATCGAAATTACGCCCATCCTTTATTCAAGAGTATGCTGTTTCTCAACCGATGGAGGGTAAATTATCGTCTAAACTACAACATATGCAAAAAAGAAAAATGTCTCTTTACGTGTTTTGAGATAATTGAAAGGTTAAAAAATGTCCATCTTATTTATTTAAAAAACATTTATTTCATTATAAAAGAGTTTGACAACCCTGTTTGTACGTTTTTAAATTATATAAAACTCAACCGTTAATCTTTTCCAGGAATGAAGAGATGGATATCTCAGGGCATGTTGGGTATGCAAAATGGATCACCTTTGAGCACTTATATCACCTGAAAGTCACTTTCTGACCACTTCTGCCATGGTCAAATATATATGGAAAGTTTTATTCAAATCAAAAGTGATTGAAATCAAATGGAACGATCCTATGGTCTTATCTCAAATCCTTCTCCATAGTTAATGAGCAACCTGTAGAAAGGTCTGTAACCTAATAAATATAGGAGTGTGTAAAGAATCTGAAAATATAGAATAAGCTACCACTGACTACAGGGGAGATATCTGAACCTAAAACAAGGACATGGGTAGGAACTGCTCAGCCATGGAATTACTCAAAATGTTCAATCCCACTTCCTCCAATTAATTCAGTAAATTGTTGCAGACTTAGTTTCGCATAAAGTAGTTTAACTTGTTTATATAAGCAAATTCCCTGTGTGTGAATATGTAATACAATTTTACAGAAACCCTGCTATCATTATGGCTCATGAATATCTACACATTAAAACTGGGAGACTTGGTAAGGGAGCCTTTCAGAGGAAATTAATTTACCAAGAAGGGCATATCAGTCATGATTATTTCCATTGTCACAAGACTGTTGAACTGCTTTTATCCACCACTTTCAGAACTAAACTACTGATTTTGGGAAGAAGAAACGCTGTTTCATGCTTTTTTAAATGAATACTACAGGATATTGTAAAGTCTGCTTCCAACTCACACTCTCAAACACATAGATCCCCTGAACGCAGCTCACGCTCCAGATCACAATCACCTGAATTCTGATCACCTGTTCACACACCTGTATGTCATTATCACACACTATTTAGTTCAGTTCTTTGCACCCCATCATTGTGAGGTATTTTTAGTTTTGTGACACACTTCTATTCAGAGTGCTTTAGCCCCCCGTGTATGAGAGTTTTTGCCTGGCTCACTAACAACGTATTTTGCCTATTCCCTGCCTGTACTTTAGCCTATCGGATTTCCTGTTATCAACCTATTGCCTGATCTCCCGGACGACGTTACTAGCCTTTTCCCTGCCTGTACTGTTGGCTTTTTGGACCCACTGTGTATGACCTTCTGCCTGTCCCTGGACCCAGTTACCTGCCTCCTCCTGTGGCACTTTACAATAAACACCTGCTGTGCCCTGCGCTTGAAACAAGCTCTCTGTCTCCGAATGTATTCATTACATATATTGATAAACACCCTTTTAAACTGACCGAAGACGAGTGTAAAAAAAAAATAATTGTCACGTTCCTGACCTATTTATGTTAGTTGTTATGTGTGTTAGTTGGTCAGGACGTGAGGTTGGGTGGGCATTCTATGTTTTCTGTTTCTGTGTTGGTTTTGGGTTGCCTGGTATGGCTCTTAATTAGAGGCAGGTGTTTGGCGTTCCTCTAATTAAGAGTCATATTTAGGTAGGCGTTGTCACAGTGTTCGTTGTGGGTGATTGTCTCCTGTGTCGTCAAATGTATTTTCCATACGGGACTGTTTGGCTGTTCGTTTCGTTTTCGATGTCGTCTGTTTCCTGTTCGTGAGTTTACGTTTCAGTTATGTAAGTTTATGTTCAGGTTTCGTTCTACGTCGTTTTCTTGTTTTGTATTTGTGAAAGTGTTTTTGTTATTCGTGTTGCCATCAGTTTTTTTCCAAATAAAAAGATGGCTTATTTCCCTCAAGCTGCATTTTGGTCTGATGATCCTTCTCTCCTCTCCTCGTCCGAGGATGAGGAGAGCGACAGCCGTTACAGAATCACCCACCACGCTAAGACCAAGCGGCAAGGGAAAACTAAACGGAGTAAGGGACAGGAGAGAAAGGAGCAATGGACATGGGACGATGTATTGGACGGAAAGGGTTGCTACACTTGGGAGGAGATCCTGGCTGGTAGGGATCGCCTCCCATGGGAACAGGTGGAGGCACTGAGGAGAGCAGAGGCTACCGGGGAGAGGAACCGGAGCTATGAGGGAACGCGTCTGGCACGGAAGCCCAAAAAGCCCGTAAGTAATTCCCAAAAATTTCTTGGGGGGGGGCTAGGAGGTAGTGGGCCAAGGGCAGGTAGGAGACCTGCGCCCACTTCCCAGGCTTACCGTGGAGAGCGGGAGTACGGGCAGGCGCCGTGTTACGCAGTAGAGCGCACGGTGTCTCCTGTACGAGTGCATAGCCCAGTGCGGGTTATTCCACCTCCCCGCACTGGTAGGGCTAGATTGGGTATTGAGCCAGGTGTCATGAGGCCGGCTCAACGCGTCTGGTCTCCAGTGCGTCTCCTCGGGCCGGCATACATGGCACCTGCCTTACGCATGGTTTCCCCGGTTCGCCTACATAGCCCGGTGCGGGTTATTCCACCTCCCCGCACTGGTCGGGCAACCGGGAGCATTCAACCAGGTAAGGTTGGGCAGGCTCAATGCTCAAGAGTGCCAGTACGTCTCCACGGTCCGGTATTTCCGGCGCCACCTCCCCGCCCCAGCCTAGTACCTACAGTGCCTACACTACGCACTAGGCTACCAGTGCGTATCCTGAGCCCTGTTCCTCCTCCACGCACTCTCCCTGTAGTGCGTGTATCTAGCCCGGTGCCTCCAGTTCCGGCACCACGCACTAAGCCACCTGTGCGTCTCCAGAGCCCTGAACACACTGTATCTTCTCCCCCTACTAATCCTGATGTGCTTGTCCTCAGCCCGGTGTCACCAGTGCCGGTACCTCGCATCAGGTATACAGTGGGCTTTGAGAATGCAGTGTGCCCTGTCCCTGCTCCCCGCACTAGTAGGAAGGTGCTTATCCTTAGCACGGTGCCTCCAGTTCCGGCACCACGCACCAGGTCTACAGTGCGCCGTATCCGGCCAGAGCCATCCGTCTCCCCAGCGCCATCTGAGCCATCCGTCTCCCCAGCGCCATCTGAGCCATCCATCTCCCCAGCGCCATCTGAGCCATCCGTCTCCCCAGCGCCATCTGAGCCATCCATCTCCCCAGCGCCGTCTGAGCCATCCGTCTGCCAGGAGCCTGCAAAGCCGCCCGTCTGCCATGAGCCTGCAAAGCCGCCCGTCTGCCATGAGCCTACAGAGCCATCCGCCAGACAGGAGCCGCTAGAGCCGTCAGCCAGACAGGAGCCGCTAGAGCCGTCAGCCAGACAGGATCTGCCAGAGCCGCCAACCAGACAGGATCTGCCAGAGCCGCCAACCAGACAGGATCTGCCAGAGCCGCCAACCAGACAGGATCTGCCAGAGCCGCCAACCAGACAGGATCTGCCAGAGCCGCCAACCAGACAGGATCTGCCAGAGCTGTCAGAGAGCCATGAGCAGCCAGAGCCGTCAGAGAGCCATGAGCAGCCAGAGCCGTCAGAGAGCCATGAGCAGCCAGATTCGTCAGAGAGCCATGAGCAGCCAGAGCCGTCAGAGAGCCATGAGCAGCCAGGGCCGTCAGAGAGCCATGAGCAGCCAGAGCCGTCAGAGAGCCATGAGCGTCGAGAGCCGTCAGCCTGCCATGAGCGTCGAGAGCCGTCAGCCTGCCATGAGCGTCGAGAGCCGTCAGCCTGCCATGAGCGTCGAGAGCCGTCAGCCTGCCATGAGCGTCGAGAGCCGTCAGCCTGCCATGAGCGTCCAGATTCGTCAGTCAGCCATGAGCTGCCCTTCAGCCTGAAACGGCTAGATACCCAGAACTGCCCATCAGTCCAGAGCTGTCTCTCTGTCCGGAGCTGTCTTTCAGTCCGGAGTTGCCCCTCTATCATTATCTCCCTCTCTATCTTGATCTACCTCTATATTCTTATCTATCCCTCTGTCTTGATCTATCTCTCTGTCCCGGTGCTGTCCCTATTAGTGATGTTATTAAGAGGATTTTGTGGGGGTAAAAAGAGGGTGGACATTCTTAGAGGGAGGAAGCTAGGATGGATTATGGTGGGGTGGGGACCTCGCCCGGAGCCTGAGCCACCACCGTGGTTAGATGCCCACCCAGACCCTCCCCTAGACTTTGTGCTGGTGCGTCCGGAGTTCGCACCTTATGGGGGGGGTAATGTCACGTTCCTGACCTATTTATGTTAGTTGTTATGTGTGTTAGTTGGTCAGGACGTGAGGTTGGGTGGGCATTCTATGTTTTCTGTTTCTGTGTTGGTTTTGGGTTGCCTGGTATGGCTCTTAATTAGAGGCAGGTGTTTGGCGTTCCTCTAATTAAGAGTCATATTTAGGTAGGCGTTGTCACAGTGTTCGTTGTGGGTGATTGTCTCCTGTGTCGTCAAATGTATTTTCCATACGGGACTGTTTGGCTGTTCGTTTCGTTTTCGATGTCGTCTGTTTCCTGTTCGTGAGTTTACGTTTCAGTTATGTAAGTTTATGTTCAGGTTTCGTTCTACGTCGTTTTCTTGTTTTGTATTTGTGAAAGTGTTTTTGTTATTCGTGTTGCCATCAGTTTTTTTCCAAATAAAAAGATGGCTTATTTCCCTCAAGCTGCATTTTGGTCTGATGATCCTCCTCTCCTCTCCTCGTCCGAGGATGAGGAGAGCGACAGCCGTTACAATAATACCATCAAACATTCCAAGGTATGCTGTTAGCCAGTAAAAGCGATTACTGTTCTATTGCGTATTATAATGAGATGCTTCCCTAGAATGTACTCTAGCCCATGTAAATAAATTAACCAATGGGGAAAAAAGTACTTTTCTGACTGTAGAATGAAAGTCTCAACCCAATAAATAAATGATTGGAACATTGAGGAGTAAGATTGGGTCTGTACCCATATACCCACCAAAGGATGTTTTCTAGTGGTTCTTAGTCCTCAGCAGGGCAGGATTAATGCAGGGGCTTACAGGTGCACGAACAGGCTCTCATTAACATAAATGGTGCTGTAGTGGAGCGGGTCGAGAGTTTCAAGTTCATTGTTGTCCACATTACCAACAAACTATCCATGGTCCAAACACACAAAGACAGTCGTGAAGAGGGCACGACAACACCTTTTCCCCCTCAGGAGACTGAAAAGATTTGGCATGGGTCCTCAGATCCTCAAAAGGTTCTACAGCTGCACCATCTAGAGTGTCCTGATGAGTTGCATCACTGCCTAGTATGGCAACTGCTCGGCTTCCAACCGCAAGGCACTACAGAGGGCAGTGCGTACGGCCCAGTACATCACCGTGGCCAAGCTTCCTGCCATCCAGGACCTATATACATTTGAAGTCGGAAGTTTACATACACTTAGGTTGGAGTCATTAAAACTCGTTTTTCAACCACTCCACAAATGTATTGTTAACAAACTATAGTTTTGGGAAGTGGGTAAGGACATCTACTGTGTGCATGACAAAAGTAATTTTTACAACAATTGTTTAATGACAGATTATTATAATTCACTGTATCACAATTCCAGTGGATCAGAAGTTAACATACACTAAATTGACTGTGCCTTTAAACAGCTTAGAAAATTCCAGAAAATGATGTCATGGCTTTAAATGATGTCAATTAGCCTATCAGAAGCATCTGAGTCAATTGGATGTGTACCTGTGGATGTACTTCAAGGCCTACCGTCATAACTCAGTGCCTCTTTGCTTGACATCATGGGAAAATCAAAAGAAATCAGCCAAGTCTGGTTTATACTTGGGAGCAATTTCCAGATGCCTGAAGGTACCATATTCATCTGTACAAACAATTGTACGCAAGTATCAACACCATGGGACCACGCAGCCATCATACGGCTTAGGAAGAAGACGTGTTCTGTCTCCTAGAGATGAACGTACTTTGGTGTGAAAAGTGCAAATCAATCCCAGAACAACAGCAAAGGACCTTGTGAAGATGCTGGAGGAAACGGGTACAAAAGTATCTATATCCACAGTAAAACAAGTCCTATATCGACATAACCTGAAAGGCCGCTCAGCAAGGAAGAAGCCACCTCTCCAAAACCGCCTTGAAAAAAGCCAGACTACGGTTTGCAACTGCACATGGGGACAAAGAACGTACTTCTTGGAGAAATGTCCTCTGGTCTGATGAAACAAAAATAGAACTGTTTGGCCATAATGATCATTGTTATGTTTGGAGGAAAAGGGGGAGGCTTGCAAGCCGAAGACCACCATCCCAACCGTGAAGCACGGGGGTGGCAGCATCATGTTGTGGGGTGCTTTGCTGCAGGAGGGACTGGTGCACTTCACAAAATAGATGGCAACATGAGGCAGGAAAATTATGTGGATATATTAAAACAACATCTCAAGACATCAGTCAGGAAGTTAAAGCTTTTTCGCAAATGGGTCTTCCAAATGGACAATGACCCCAAGCATACTTCCAAAGTTGTGGCAAAATGGCTTAAGGACAACAAAGTCAAGGTATTGGAGTGGCCATCACAAAGCCCTGACCTCAATCCTATAGAAATTCTGTGGGCAGAACTGAAAAAGTGTGTGCGAGCAAGGAGGCCTACAAACCTGACTCAGTTATACCAGCTCTGTCAGGAGGAATGGGCCAAAATTCACCCAACTTATTGTGGGAAGCTTGTGGAAGGCTACCTGAAATGTTTGACCCAAGTTAAAGAAATGAAAGGCAATGCTACCAAATACTAATTGAGTGTATGTAAACATCTGACCCACTGGGAATGTGATGAAAGAAATCAAAGCTGAAATAAATCATTCTCTCTACTATTATTCTGCCATTTCACATTCTTAAAATAAAGTGGTGCTCCTAACTGACCTAAAACAGGGAATTTTTACTCGGATTAAATGTCAGGAATTGTGAAAAAACTGAGTTTAAATGTATTTGGTTAAGGTGTATGGAAACTTCCGACTTACACCTTAGCCAAATGCAGTTGATGTAACTTCCGACTTCAACTGTATCAGGTGGTGTCAGAGGAAGCCCCTAAAATTGTCAAAGCCAACAGCCACCCTTGTCATAGACTATTCTCTCTACTACCGCACGGCAAGCGGTACCGGAGCGCCAAGTCTAGGTCCTAGAGGCTTCTAAACAGCTTCTGCCCCCAAGCCATAAGACGCCTGAACATCTAATCAAATGAATACCCGGACTATTTGCATTTCCCCCCCCCCCCCCCCCCCCCCCCCCTTTACGCTGCTGTTACTGTCTGTTATTATCTATGCATAGTCATTTTAATAACTGTACATACGTGTTCATATTACCTCAAATACCTAGACTAACCGGTTCCCCTGCACATTGACTCTGTACAGGTATCCCCTGTACATAGCCTCGCTATTGTATTTTACTACTGCTCTTTATTCAATTATTTTCTTACTTTTCTTTCTATATTTTATTTTAAAAAATCTTAAAACTGCATTGTTGGTTAAGGGCTTGTAGGTAAGCATTTCACTGTGAGATCTACACATGTTGCATTCAGCGTATGTGACAAATAAAGTGTGATTTGATTTGAAAAATGTGTATCTTATACTGTACATGTCAGTGTCCAGTTGCAGGTGGTACTACAAAAACGAGAGAAAATTCGGAACATATTAAATCCCTACCGTCAGGAAGCGAGCAAGTTGGGCATCGCGCAGCATATCAAATAGCTGATTGTTGATTTGCTGTTGTCAGTGAAAAGCATCTGAAATAGGCATATCGCAATATTTCAAAATACAATTGCTGGAAAAACGCTAAAGAGAGGAGACTAATAAACTCTAACCGGTCTTTAGTTAGGCCTACTGTTTGCTTAATAGTCTTATCTTATTGACACTATAGAGGAGAGCATATTTGTTTCAGAACAATCATTTCCTCCTCCAGGCTAGATGGAAGTGGACTGAGCTCTGAATGTCTGTAAAGAAAGGAGAAAATGCAGGAAGGTCTTTTTTTGCGAACAGTGAGTCAGTTATAGGCCTATTATTATCCTAATTTAGGACTATCCAATCCACGCATCACATTAGAAATAGTAGGCTATTTCACATTAGGTGGTACAACATTAGGTGGTACTGCAAATGTGATGATAGATGCATGCAGTACTTTATCATAAAGGTGGGGGGGGGGGGGGGGGGGGGTTTCGTGAACTTGTTTAGCTTCCCCTAACTTGGAACTCAGGTGCCGCCTATAGTAATCGATTGTTGATAAATTCGTACATTTTACTGGTTCTATAAGAAACCAAATTCTATCAACTTCCTCGTTCTGTCCCATTACTGTAGCTGGCCACTGTGTTGACTTGAGAGGTCACGCACAGTGCCCACGGCAGATTAATGAAATTTGTACTTCTGGGAGAAAAATCTTTTTTTTTTTGCAAATAACTGCATTTAAAACAACTATAATCTAAATATTATAGTTTCACATATACTTGTAAAAAATACATAGAGTACAAAGTGCTAACCACCCAGCTTTGGAAAACTGTTTCCCTGCTTTTGAGAGGAGCTGGCTACCGTACACGGAGATTTCCAGCAATTGCGATAATCCAAAGTTCAGCTGACCCTGGGTAAGTAGAATGACCTAAATCCCATGATTTTGCAGTATCCCTTTAAGGACACGAGCATGACATGCATATTCGATTTACCATTAAAAACAAATAGAAACAGTGTTTCCTTTCAGTCACATTTTCACCAAGCCCGGCCCAACAACAGTCTAGTTTACCTCTGGGACATACTGTACAGTATACCAATACATTTCTTTCGCATGATTATAACAAACACTTAATTTTGGAAATATAACAAGAGTTTGGGACTATAAGATTCTATCTGAATTTTTGTCCGAATATAATTATTGACATAGCCTTGTTCTGTTCAGTGTTCTCTACAGTAGTAAGATAAGATAGCTGACACCATTCAAACTAATGAGAGTTCGGAACATTAAAGCCAATTACTGCATTTCAGAATACAGCATAGATACCGTCTCAGCCTCCGTATCTATGCTGCAATAGTCTGTGCCGGGTGCCAAGGGTCAGTCTGTTATATCTGGTGTAATTCTCCTGTCTTATCTTGTGTGAATTTACATATGCTCCATCTAATTCTCTCTCTCTTTCTCTCTCCCACCCCTCCCGGAGGACCTGAGCCCTAGGACCATGCCTCAGGACTACCTGGCCTGATGACTCCTGGCTGTCCCCTGTCCACCTGGTCATGTTACTGCTCCAGTTTCAACATTTCTGCCTGCAGTTATGGAACCCTGACCTGTTCACCGGATGTGCTACCTTGTCCCGGACCTGCTGTTTTCGACTCTCTCTCGCTCTACCGCACCTGCTGTCTCGACCTCTGAATGCTTGGCTATGACAAGCCAAATTACATTTACTCTTGAGACAGTGACCTGTTGCACCCTCTACAACGACTCTGATTATCATTTGCCCCTGCTGGTCATCTATGAACGTTTGAACATCTTGAAGAACAATCTGTAATCTTCTAATCTCCACCCGACACAACCAGAAGAGGACTGGCCACCCCTCAGAGCCTGGTTCCTCTCTAGGTTTCTTCCTAGGTTCCTGCCTTTCTAGGGAGTTTTTCCTGGCTACCTTGCTTCAACATCTGCATTGCTTGCTGTTGGAAGTTTTAGGCTGGGTTTCTGTATCGCACGGTGCGATATCTGCTGATGTAAAAAGGGCTTTATACATACAGTGCCTTCGGAAAGTATTCAGACCCCTTGACTTTTGCCACATTTTGTTATGTTACAGCCTTATTCTAAAATGGATTTAATAAAAAAATCCTGAGCAATCTACACACAATACCCCATAATGACAAAGTAAAATACCTTATTTACTTAAGTACACAGACCCTTTGCTATTAGACTCAAAATCTATCTCAGGTGCGTCCTGTTTCCATTGATTATCCTTGAGATGTTTCTACAACTTGATTGGAGTCCACCTGTGGTAAATTCAATTGATTGGACATGATTTGGAAAGACACAGTCCTGTCTATACAAGGTCACACAGTTGACAGTGCATGTCAGAGCAAAAACCAAGCCATGAGGTCTTTGACCGTAGAGCTCCCAGACAGGATTGTGTCGAGGCACAGATCTGGGGAAGGGTACCCAAACATTTCTGCAGCGTTGAACATCCCAAAGAACACAGTGGCCTCCATTATTCGAAATGGAAGAAGTTTGGAACCACCAAGACTCTTCCTGGAGCTGGTTGTCCAGCCAAACTGAGCAATTGGGGGAGAAGGGCCTTGGTCAGGGAGGTGACTAAGAACCTGATGGTCACTCTGACAGAGTTCCTCTGTGGAGATAGGAAACCTTCCAGAAAGACAACCATCTCTGCAGCACTCCACCAATCAGGCCTTTATGGTAGAGTGGCCAGACGGAAGCCCCTCCTCAGTGAAAGACGCATGACACACCGCTTGGAGTTTTCCAAAAGGCACCTAAAGACTTTCAGAAACAAGATTCTGTGGTCTGATGAAACCAAGAATCACGTCTGGAGGAAACCTGGCACCATCCCGACAGTGAAGCATGGTGGTGGCAGCATCAGGGAGAAAGGGAGAAAAGTAAGGGAGGGAGAAAAGTACAGAGACATCCTTGATGAAAACCTGCTCCAGAGCGCTCAGGAGCTTCTGAATGGAGTGAAGGTTCACCTTCCAACAGGACAACAACACTAAGCAAACAGCCAAGACAACGCAAGAGTGGCTTCGGGACAAGTCTCTGAATGTCCTTGAGTGGCCCAGCCAGAGCCCGAACTTGAACCCGATCGAACATCTCTGGAGAGACCTGAAAATAGCTGTGCAGCAATGCACCCCATCCAACCTGACAGAGCTTGAGAGGATCTACAGAGAAGAATGGGAAAAACTCCCCAAATACAAGTGTGCCAAGCTTGTAGCATCATACCCAAGAAGACTCAATGCTGTAATCGCTGCCAAAAGGTGCTTCAACGAAGTACTGAGTAAAGGGTCTGAATACTTATACACTGCTCAAAAAAATAAAGGGAACACTTAAACAACACAATGTAACTCCAAGTCAATCACACTTCTGTGAAATCAAACTGTCCACTTAGGAAGCAACACTGATTGACAATAAATTGCACATGCTGTTGTGCAAATGGAATAGACAACAGGTGGAAATTATAGGCAATTAGCAAGACACCCCCAATAAAGGAGTGGTTCTGCAGGTGGTGACCACAGACCACTTCTCAGTTCCTATGCTTCCTGGCTGATGTTTTGGTCACTTTTGAATGCTGGCGGTGCTTTCACTCTAGTGGTAGCATGAGACGGAGTCTACAACCCACACAAGTGGCTCAGGTAGTGCAGCTCATCCAGGATGGCACATCAATGCGAGCTGTGGCAAGAAGGTTTGCTGTGTCTGTCAGCGTAGTGTCCAGAGCATGGAGGCGCTACCAGGAGACAGGCCAGTACATCAGGAGATGTGGAGGAGGCCGTAGGAGGGCAACAACCCAGCAGCTGGACCGCTACCTCCGCCTTTGTGCAAGAAGGAGCAGGAGGAGCACTGCCAGAGCCCTGCAAAATGACTTCCAGCAGGCCACAAATGTGCATGTGTCTGCTCAAACGGTCAGAAACAGACTCCATGAGGGTGGAATGAGGGCCCGACGTCCACAGGTGGGGGTTGTGCTTACAGCCCAACACCGTGCAGGACGTTTGGCATTTGCCAGAGAACACCAAGATTGGCAAATTCGCCACTGGCGCCCTGTGCTCTTCACAGATGAAAGCAGGTTCACACTGAGCACGTGTCAGACGTGACAGTCTGGAGAACGTTCTGCTGCCTGCAACATCCTCCAGCATGACCGGTTTGGCGGTGGGTCAGTCATGGTGTGGGGTGGCATTTCTTTGGGGGGCCGCACAGCCCTCCATGGGCTCGCCAGAGGTAGCCTGACTGCTATTAGGTACCGAGATGAGATCCTCAGACCCCTTGTGAGACCATATGCTGGTGCGGTTGGCCCTGGGTTCTTCCTAATGCAAGACAATGCTAGACCTCATGTGGCTGGAGTGTGTAAGCAGTTCCTGCAAGAGGAAGGCATTGATGCTATGGACTTGCCCGCCCGTTCCCCAGACCTGAATCCAATTGAGCACATCTGGGACATCATGTCTCGCTCCATCCACCAACGACACGTTGCACCACAGACTGTCCAGGAGTTGGCGGATGCTTTAGTCCAGGTCTGGGAGGAGATCCCTCAGGAGACCATCCGCCACCTCATCAGGAGCATGCCCAGGCATTGTAGGGAGGTCATACAGGCACGTGGAGGCCACACACACTACTGAGCCTCATTTTGACTTGTTTTAAGGACATTACATCAAGGTTGGATCAGCCTGTAGTGTGGTTTTCCACTTTAATTTTGAGTGTGACTCCAAATCCAGACCTCCATGGGTTGATAAATTTGATTTCCATTGATAATTTTCGTGTGATTTTGTTGTCAGCACATTAAACTATGTAAAGAAAAAATTATTTAATAAGAATAGTTCATTCATTCAGATCTAGGATGTGTTATTTTAGTGTTCCCTTTATTTTTTTGAGCAGTGTATAAATGTGATATTTCCGTTTTTTATTTTGAATAAATTACCAAACATTTTTTTAAACGTTTTTTGCCATGTCATTATCGGGTATTGTGTGTAGATTGAAGATGGAAAAATAAGGAATAAGGCTGTAACGTAACAAAATGTGTAAAAAGTAAAGGGGTCTGAATGCTTTCCGAAGGCACTGTACTGATTGATTCGATTGAAAACAAGCGCATCTACTTAAGACCGCTCATACCATAGCCTAAACAAAGTCCAGTTCAAATTGAATGGCGCAGATCCATATATGGCAATGGCTATATATCGGCCTACTCCAGCTCTGATTGGTTATGGCTCAATTCTCTTGCACATTTAATTTTGCATAACAAGTCTTGCATAGTTCGTTTTGTTTCGGTATATTACATTGAGTTGATTCGATCACATTTCCCACAGTAGACCGAAAACTCAAGAAAGCTGAGTGAAGTTCACTCTCGTCCTACTCTGCACAGTTGGAGGGGAGCTGTGCACCTGCGCACGCACGCAGCTTAGAGGGAACATTGGTAGTGATTACAGCGAGGTAAGCTAAGCTAGCTTTGCTATGGAGAGAACAACGTTTTGAAGTTGAGAATTTCTCCCCTCCTGAATGACTCACCATCTCAAATGGTCAGCTAATTTAGATATATGTGTAGGCTGAGAACTTCTCCCCTCCTGATTGACTCACCCTATCAAATGGTCAGCTAATTTAGATATATGTGTAGGCTGAGAACTTCTCCACTCCTGGTTGACTCACCATATCAAATGGTCAGCTAATTTAGATATATGTGTAGGCTGAGAACTTCTCCCCTCCTGATTGACTCACCCTATCAAATGGTCAGCTAATTTAGATATATGTGTAGGCTGAGAACTTCTCCACTCCTGGTTGACTCACCATATCAAATGGTCAGCTAATTTAGATATATGTGTAGGCTGAGAACTTCTCCCCTCCTGATTGACTCACCCTATCAAATGGTCAGCTAATTTAGATATATGTGTAGGCTGAGAACTTCTCCACTCCTGGTTGACTCACCATATCAAATGGTCAGCTAATTTAGATATATGTGTAGGCTGAGAACTTCTCCCCTCCTGATTGACTCGCCATCTCAAATAGTCAGCTAATTTAGATATATGTGTCGGCTAAAGCCTAAACTGGCCTTGTGTTTAGCCAAGCTGACAGCAGCTAGCTAGCTTGGCGATAGCTGCAGCTGGCTATCCTATCTAGAAGATATTTCTCTGTCAAGTGAGTTATGTATTTCATAAGACACTCATTCTATAATGCCTTGCTACGAAAGTAACTTTGCAACTCCGTTTCAAAGTTTCATGTCATGTAAATTCATGTAACCATGCCTCATGCCTTATGTCACTTTTGTTTCGAGCCAATTTCGCAGACGGCCAGAGCGGGCCACCTGGCTCACGCCCGGGAGGCAGCCCAGTTCCAAAATGTAATGCAATCACTTTTCACCCGGTTCAAACTCCTCCCACCGGTGTAACCCAGGCCAGATAAATAAACCTCATCATTGGCAAAGGTGGGCATGTAAGTAATCCATACCCAACCCTCAAGTAAGTCACGATGAACTCACTTACAAAACTCAATTTTGGACGAGACTGACTATGACCAATATTATCCTATTTACACTTTGTAGTCAATTTTGACAGTATAATTATTGTTTCTGACTCATATTGATGTGACATAGGCTGTTTAAAACTAGAGAAGTTGCTTCTAAGGGGCAGTTGACCTTTAAGGTTTAGTGGTAAACTACACCCAAAAAGCTGTATTGCTGCCACCTACTACGCAGAATAAAAACAAAAAGATCCCAAAAATGTGAACATTGTATGGATATGTTTTCCCCCACCCACACAGTCTACCAAAAAAAGAGAATTCAAAAAACGTCCTATTTCTTCTGTTAAAACAAAACCGGCAAATCCCTGGGAGGGCGGAACATCTTCCATTGCCAATAACCTTTGCAGATCTTCCGCTGTGAACTCCTGAAGTCCAAAATACTTTTCAGCTGCCGCCACAATGATGTCCAACTTCTTCGATACTTGTGCCGTAGAGCTAATAACAGTTGCAATGAATGCTACAGAGTCCACCTTTTTAACAAACAGCGTAGCCGGTTGACTTGCTTGACACATTCACTGGCTGTGGTGCATCCGCGACCATATCTTCAACACTGTCACTTGCTTTCTCAACTCTTTTGGTTGCATCCGCAAAGAAAATCCAATGGACCGTTCTTTCGCCACCTCAATTTCTCAACTTACAGGGCCCTCCAAGAACTCTGGATCATGATCCCTACCACAGTTGCAGAACTAACCTTCTTCACTCCGATCTTTATTATACATATTTCATCTGCACGCATTTGCAACACTCCAGCACACCTTATCAGTTTATTTACAAACTGTCAAAATGCTCATAGAAGTAGTAGAAGAAGAAATTGACTACTTAAAAATGGATAGTCCTCAAATGGTGCTGGCCATGCTGTCACAGAAGCGGCCATTGTAAAGATAGGAGATGAGCTCTCTTGTACATCTCTATGGGGCAAGAAGGACATGAACTGACCAATGAAATCCTTCCACATTGTGGGGCTTCCAACTCCTACCTGCTACACTAATATGAACACCGTAGAAATGTATTCCGTGGAATCCAGAGAGGCTTACAGGTCTGGGTTATGGGAACTTTTCACCAGTACTGTACAGAACACACCTCTAGATTGTGACTGGGGCCCTGTGAGCATTCAGTGTTGCCCAGGTGATGAATGGCCAACAGTGGATAAAGTACATAGCAATAACCTCCAGGCAACCCACAGCACACCCAGGCACAGGCTGGCCCATTTATCATTCAATTGTCAGAGGATTTTATCAAGTGTGTTTTCTCCTGCGCCTTTTGATTTATTTTACAATTTATTACAGTCAATCCCAGTCAGCATTTGCCACATTTAATGGCTATTCAGAGTAGAGAGGGCTGAGGAAGCACACACCAAGTACATACAACAAAGTGCGAACAATGCTATCTGACTAGGGCTGTGTCTGAAAATACTACTAGCTGTCAAATCCTTGCTTCCTCCATCCTTGTTTCCCCAATTCCTCACCTACCTCTGAAGAAAGGATCCAAGGTCCCTTTCTCTGACCTCCTCCTCCGATGAGCTTAAAGCAAGAGGTGAGAAATTGAGGAAACAAGGATGGAGGAGTCAAGGATTTGACCGTTAGTAACGTTTTCAGACACAGCCTGGGTATCGTCACATCATAGGAATTGATTAATATTAAATTGTGGAGAGGGTGGGTTGGAATGTGTGGGAGGCAAAAAAAAACCTGCATAGCACTGTGGGGCTAGGAACAGTCCTTAGCACATAAAGTAAAGTGCTCTCCACGTGCATGCTCTCGTTTATACACACTCTCTCTGCATCTAAGTTGTTTCCAAAAAACACATGTTTATTTCTATCAAGCTAATCGTTAATAATTTCCTTTTTAATTGCTGTGGTTTGCCTGGCCTCTCATTAGGCAGAGGCAGCCCTCCCACAGATCTATCTGACATTAATGTGGTGTTCAGTCTCATGTGTTCAGTCTTGCAGCAGTTGCTTGTCCCTGGGCAGCCGCTGAGCGCCACTGAGCTCTGCGTGAAGCAGCTCTTAAGGGACATTACTGGTTCCGCCTCTCGGGGGCGTAATATGTATGCTGCTTGTCTTCAGAGGCGGGGGGCCTGGTTCACTGTCTTGCCCAGCTCCGGCATCTCTCTTTGGAGGCTTGGCAGCACCCATGTGGGGGTGACGTTGATTGATGATGCCCCCCAGTTTAACACGCTGTGGAAATACTGTGGAAACACAGCGGTAGCCGAGGTCCAAAGCTGCACGGCTCACTGGGAAGACACAAACGGCAGCTCTCAATGAAGTTTTGCCACTGAAATACATATGTATGTCAGTATGCTACATGCATGAGGGATGTGCCAGCATCTTTAAGCATAAAGAGGATTTCCTCTGAAAAATCGGAGATGTCCAACTGCACTCAGGGGTGCCCAGAAATTGTATGTATTTAAACACAGTGGTGGAAAAAGTACCCAATTGTGATACTTGAGTAAAAGTATAGATACTTTAATAGAAAGTTACTCAAGTAAAAGTGAAAGTCACCCAGTAAAATACTACTTGAGTACAAGTCTAAAAGTATTTTGTTTTAAATATACTTAAGCGTCAAAAGTAAATGTAATTGCCAAAAATATATTTAAGTATTAAAGTGGAAGTAAAAAGTATAAATAATTTCAAATTCCTTATATAAGTAAAGCAGATGGCATTATTTTATTGTTTTAAAAATGTACGGATAGCCACACTCCAACACTCAGACATTATTTACAAGAGATGCATTTGTGTTTAGTGAGTCCACCAGACCATAGGCAGTAGGGATGACCACGTGTTCACTTGATAAGTGTGTGAATTTCACAATTTCCATGTCTTGCTAAGCATTCAAAATGTAACGAGTACTTTGGTTTATTAGGTAAATGCATGGAGTAAAATGTACAATATTTTCTTAAAGAATATAGTGAAGTAAAAGTAGTCAAAAATATAAATAGGAAAGTAAAGATACCCCCCAAAAACGATTTTTCTTAAGTACTTTACACCACTGTTTAAACATTATTTCACATAACTTGACTTTTCAAATCTCAATCTGTATGCATGAGCATTTCATTCTTAATAGGAACAGAGTTTGAGACCATTACTTTATCACTCAGCGCTTATACAATAATGTTTTGTACCATGTCCAAACAATTTGCATGTCAGATTATCACTTGTTCATTTCGGGGTAGTGTGGAAGGAAGAGCCATTTTTCTTCCCCAGTTTGATAACATTAATTCACATTATTTAAGATTACAGTTCGAGCTTCTAGTTTTAAAAATCCACCTTTCCAGAGTTTCTCACTGTTGTTGCTTGTTATACACCCCCCTCAGCCCCCAGCTGTGCCCTGAACACCATATGCGAATGGATTGTCCCCCATCTATCTTCAGAGTTTGTACTGTTAGGTGACCTAAACTGGGATATGCTTAGCACCCCGGCTGTCCTACAATCTAAGCTTGATGCCCTCAATCTCACACAAATTATCAAGGAACCTACCAGGTACAACCCTAAATCCATAAACATGGGCACCCTCATAGATATCATCCTGACCAACTTGCCCTCTAAATACACCTCTTCTGTCTTCAACCAGGATCTCAGCGATCACTGTCTCATTGCCTGCGTCTGTAATGGGTCCGCGGTCAAACGACCACCCCTCATCACTGTCAAACGCTCCCTAAAACACTTCAGCGAGTAGGCCTTTCTAATCGACCTAGCCCGCGTATCCTGGAAGGATATTGACCTCATCCCGTCAGTAGACGATGATTGGTTGGTCTTTAAAAGTGCTTTCCTCACCATCTTAAATAAGCATGCCCGGTTCAAAAAATGTAGAACTAAAAACAGATATAGCCCTTGGTTCACTCTAGACTTGACTGGCCTTGACAGCACAAAAACATCCTGTGGCTTACTGCATTAGCATCAAATAGCTCCCGTGATATGCAACTTTTCAGGGAAATATTCACAGTCAGTTAGGAAAACTAAGGCTAGCTTTTTCAAACAGAAATGTGCATCCTGAAGCACTGATTCCAAAAGGTTTTGGGACACTGTAAAATCCATGGAGAATAAGAGCACCTCCTCCCAGCTGCCCACAGGCTAGGAAACACTGTCACCACTGATAAATTTCAAGAAGCATTTTTCTAGGGCTGGCCATGCTTTCCACCTGGCTACCCCTGTCCTGGCCAACAGCTCTGCACCCCCCGCAGCAACTTCCCCAATCAACCTGGCCAAGGCTTTCGACTCTGTCAATCAGCAGACTCAATAGCCTTGGTTTCTCGAATGACTGCCTCGCCTGGTTCACCAACTACTTCTCAGACAGAGTTCAGTGTGTCAAATCGGAGGGCTTGTTGTCCGGACCTCTGGCAGTCTCTGGGGGTGCCACAAAGGTCTTTTCTCTGTATATATCAATGATGTCGCTCTTGCTGCTGGTGATTCTCTGATCCACCTCTACGCAGACGACACCATTCTGTATACATCTGTCCCTTCTTTGGACACTGTGTTAACAAACCTCCAAACGAGCTTCAATGCCATACAACACTCCTTCCATGGCCTCCAACTACTCTTTAATGCTAGTAAAACTAAATGAATGCTCTTCAACCAATTTCTGCCTGCACCCGCCCGCCTAGCATCACTACTCTGGACGGTTCTGACTTAGAATATGTGGACCACTACAAATACCTAGGTGTCTGGCTAGACTGTAAACTCTCCTTCCAGACTCACATTAAACATCTCTGATCCAAAATTAAATCAGGAATCAGCTTCCTATTTTGCAACAAAGCCTCCTTCACTCATGCTGCCAAACATACCCTCGTAAAACTGACTATCCTACCAAGCCTTGACTTCGTCGATGTCATTTACAAAATAGCCTCCAACACTCTACTCAGCAAATTGAATGTAGTCTATCACAGTGCCATCCGTTTTGTCACCAAAGCCCCATATATTACCCACCTCTGCGACCTGTATGCTCTCGTTGGCTGGCCCTCGCTACATATTCGTCGCCAAACCCGCTGGCTCCAAGTCATCTATAAGTCTTTGCTAGGTAAAGTCCCGTTTTATCTCAGCTCACTGGTCACCATAGCAACACGCACCCGTAGCACGTGCTCCAGCAGGTATATTTCACTGGTCATCCCCAAAGCCAACACCACCTTCGGCCGCCTTTCCTTCCAGTTCTCTGCTGCCAATGACTGGAATGAATTGCAAAAGTCAATGAAGCTGGAGACTTATATCTCCCTCACTAACTTTAAGTATCAGCTGTCAGAGCAGCTTACCGATCACTGTACCTGTACACAGCCCATCTGTAAATAGCACACCCATCTACCTCATCCCCATATTGTTCTTTATTGTTTTTGCTATTTTGCACCCCAGTATCTCTACTTGCACAATATCATCTGCAAATATATCACTCCAGTGTTAATGCTAAATTGTAATTATTTACCCACTATGGGCTATTTATTGCCTTACCTCCATAATCTTACTACATTTGCACACACTGTTCATAGATTTTTCAATTGTGTTATTGACTGTACGTTTGTGTATCCCATGTGTAACTCTGTTTTGTTGATTTTGTCATAAAGGTTTTCTTTATCTTGGCCAGGTCGCAGTTATAAATGAGAACTTATTCTCAACTGGCATATCTGGTTAAATAAAGGTGAAATTTAAAAAAATATATTATTTTTTTATCGGGGCTCATAAGAATGTAGATTTGAGTAAGTTAAATGTTACAAAGTAATTTTAAAGTGGATGAGAGAAGGAGGGTCAAGGAGGAATATATTTGTCGGTCTGGTGAAGTGGAAGAAAGTTCCGTTCCATTGGATTTTGATGTTCCCTGTTTCCATGACACCCAGATCCGGTCCTTTTCACATTAATGTGTGTGTGCGTGCACGTGGATGGGAAATAATTATCAGACGCAGGAAATTAGGTTCTAAGAGAGGAGCAGTCAGCATTAGGGTAGTAGCCAACGATATTGATTGAGGGAAATGAATCAGGTTTGGTCTTCATTTGTCACAATGGGCCCAGCTGCAGCTGGTTTAGTGGCCACAGACCCACTCACCAGCATCAAGTGTATTTCTATCAAATGCATGTGTAATGAATGGTTTTCATACTTTTGACGCCCATGTCGAATCGCCAGCTAGTTAGTTGTGTGATGTGCGCTAGTAGCGACCCTGAAGTCTAGAAGTACTGCCACCCCAGAAACCCCTTGGTTTCTCTGGGTCAGTGCTATTGAAGTGTTGTGGAGAGGGTCCCGGGTTCTAACATGGCTGGAACCTACACTATGAAGTACAGCAGTCATCATCATAAACTCATGGAGTCTTCCAAACTGTTCTAAATGGGCTTCTTCAATAAGGAAGCCTTTCAACATTAGCTACTAGCAGGAGATCTCAGTCCGACAAACTGCTATCAGTACGGATGGAAGCTAGCTGTTGAGGCTACTTTAGACCATTACAGCCAACGCTGGACCTGTTCCATTTCATCGATACAGTGCGATCCATGTGTGCTGTTGGCTAGAGAACTGATCTCTACCTGCCTGCCTGCTCCCCGCCTGCCCTGGTCTGTCTCTCCCATTCTGGTACAGGTGCCATCGCCACTCTCTCTCTCCCTGGAGTTTTGCTCGCCTACATCATATGCATACATTGCTGACTTTTTATTGATCTGCAGTTGGACTATTTGATTAGTGACTCTTAGGTCAATAAACAAACATGTTGCTGTTGTTCATTTGTTTGCTTGTCTACCCTTTGGAGATCCTTTTACCCTGTTGGTGATACTTTTAGAGCCCGTTGCTCTGTGAATGAGGAAATATGACTGTTTCTCCCTCAAGTTTTGTGAGGAACCACACGTTTGCTCCGGAAATGCACGTGAGAACAATACACATTTTCCCAAACAATATGGGAGAAATCGGACTCTTGCACTTACATGTCAGGACTGTTCTCTTGGTACTTAACCATGTCTCTGGACTTTACACATCTGAAATATGTGGCCTTAAAGACTCTGGTGACTATGGATTCTTGTTCAACTGCTGTCTGTAAATCCAAATGTTGTAACCCCCGTTCTAGACCTGCCATTATCTTGCTGCTTCTATTGTCTGGAAATGTGCAATCTAACCCAGGTCCGGACATTCTTACCCCTGCCAAATTAAGTAGTCAGAGTGGCCTGAAGTTTTTGCGTATGAATGTAAGAAGTCTTCTGCCGAAGCTTGATTTTGTGAACATATGGATAAAAACTGCCAACCCTGATTTACAGTATTGTAATGAAACAGCAGTGAGCAGGTCTCGAACCCTCGACCTTCTAGCCCGAAGCGGAACGCCTGGGTCAGACAGGTTAAACGTCTTCGAAATATGGGTGTGGCAATGATCCGTAAATTGGAAGCAGACCACTACCTGAAATCTACCTCATATAATTTAAATAATCCATCCAAATGTTGGCAAGTAGTGAAAGGTTTGGAGTGCAAAAAAGATACACAGCTTCCCAAACATTTGTTGGTAGACACACAGATTGTAACTGAGAGAACCTCCATTCTGAAAGCCTTGAATCAACATTTTTTAGATGCAGGCAGTTTATTTGAAAAGGGATCCCCCTATGAATGTACCTGACACCCCTATGCACTCCTTCACCAGGTTCTCCTTTTCATCCTTCTCTGTTTCAGAAGTGTGTAATGCCCTGAAAGAAATTGATGGATAAAAATCCCCTGGCCCTGATGAACTTCCTATACCTAGCTGCAGACATCATTGCCCCACCCTCCCCCCTTTTTAACCTCACGCTTGATGTTAAGGAACTCCCCAAGTTATGGAAATCTGCTTTTGTACTGCCTCTCCTGAAAGGTGGAGATCCTTCGCTACGTGACATCTATCAACCCATATCAAAATTGTCTGTATTGTCGAAGGTACTGGAGTCCTTAGTGTTTAGGCAGCTAAAGGCCTACTTCCATGAAAACAACATCTTCAATGGAATGCAATCAGGTTTTAGGTCTGGCCACAGCACTGTTTCAGCAATATTGAAGGTTTTAAATTGCATCCACTCTACACTATGACACATCCACTTGTGTTCTTGACAAGAAGTTCCATTGTGTGTCTATCTTTATTGATTTGTCGAAGGCATTTGACACCGTGGACCATGCTGTGTTAGTGCAAAGTTTAAAATGTTGTGGAATTACTAGTCATGCTCTAGATTGGTTTATAAATTACCTATCAAATCTTACACAATATGTAATGGAGGATGGTTGTAAATCTAAGTTCATAAAGGTGTGCTCAGGTGTTCCACGGGTTCTATTTTGGGCCCACTGTTGTTCATTTTGTATATCAACAACATTGGGGATCTTATTGAAACAGCGGATGTTCATTTTTATGCAGATTATACTGTTCTTTATTCAAGTGGTAGTAGTTTATCTTTAGCTTTTGAAAATGCCCAAAGAGCATTTAACTTCTTTGGGCTGCAAGCCCGAAGCCGGGCACAATATGACAACAGCCACTTCAAGTGCAGGGCACGAAGTTCAAAATATATTTTTTTGAAATATTTAACTTTCACACATTAACAAGTCCAATACAGCATATGAAAGATAAACATCTTGTGAATCCAGCCAACATGTCCGATTTTTTAAATATTTTACAGCGAAAACACCACATATATTTATGTTAGCTCACCACCAAATACAAAAAAGGACAGACATTTTTCACAGAACAGGTAGCATGCACAAAGCCAACCTAACTAACCAAGAAACAACTTCTTCAGATGACAGTCTTATAACATGTTAAAGAATAAATCTATGTTTTGTTCGAAAAATGTGCATATTTGAGGTATAAATCAGTTTTACATTGCAGCTACCATCACAGCTACCGTCACAAATAGGACCGAAGCAGCCAGAGTAATTACAGACACCAACGTCAAATACCTAAATACTCACCATAAAATATTTTTGAAAAATCGATGGTGTATAGCAAATTAAAGACAAACATTGTAACGGCTTTCTTCCTACTCTTCAACCGAAGAGGAGGAGCAGGGATTCGACCAAAACGCAGCGTTGTGAAATGACATGATTTATTTAAACAAGACACAAAACGAACTATACTTGATGAACTACAAAACAAATAAACGATGTGGACACGAACTTACATATAACGTGAAGAACGCATGAAACAGACTACATAAACCGAACACACGAACAAACAAACCGAAAACAGTCCCGTGTGGCGCAACGACACAGACACATGAGACAACCACCCACACCAAACAATGTGAAAACACCTACCTTAATATGGCTCTGAGGAAATGAAAACCACCTGCCTCTAATTGAGAGCCATATCAGGTCACCCTTAAACAAACATAGAAACACATAACATAGACTACCCACCCAAACTCACGCCCTGACCGTCAAACACATACAAAATAACAGAAAACCGGTCAGGAACGTGACAAACATCTTGTGAATCCAGACAATATTTCCAATTTCTTAAGTGTTTTACAGCGAAAACACAATATAGCATTATATTAGCTTACTACAATAGCCTACCACACTACCGCATTCATTCATCAAGGCACGTGAGCGATAGCAATAGGCACGTTAGCGATAGCGAATAAACCAGCAAAATATATATAATTTTTGACTAACCTTGATAAGCTTCATAAGATGACAGTCCTATAACATCAGGTTATACATACACTTATGTTTTGTTCGAAAATGTGCATATTTAGAGCTGAAATCAGTGGTTATACATTGTGCTAACGTAGCATCTTTTTCCCAGAATGTGCGGATATTTTTATGGCACTCAACTATTCTGACCAAATAACTATACATAAACGTTACTAAAAAATACATGTTGTATAGGAAACGATAGATACACTAGTTCTTAATGCAATCGCCGTGTTAGAATTATAAAAATAACTTCATTACGACATCCAGCTTAGCTGGGCGCAAACGACTATTTCACATGTTCGACAGATATATGAAATAGCATCATAAAATGGGTCCTACTTTTGATGATCTTCCATCAGAATGTTGTACAATGGGTCCTTTGTCGGGATCAATCGTTGTTTGGATTTAGAATGTCCTCTTCTCCAGTCAATTAGCACGGAAAGCTAGTAAAGTGGCGCGAAGCTCTCCTTCCTGAACAAAGGCACACAACGCAACACGCCTAACGTCCCGAAAAAATTTCAATAATCTAATAAAACTATATTGAAAAAACATACTTTACGATGATATTGTCACATGTATCAAATAAAATCAGCTGTACAGAAGGCAAAACCAGGTCCCTTCACGCGCTCTCCAGAAAACAGGAAACTGGTGACACGTCATACAAAGAGCTTTTGTTCGACCCCAGATCAAGTTATACACTCCATTTCTTCTCTCACTGCCTGTCGACATCCAGTGGAAGACGTATGAAGTGCATGTATACTGATATATATCAAGGACATTTATAGGCAGGCCCTAGAACAGAGCATCGATTTCAGATTTTCCACTTCCTGTCAGGAAGTTTGAGGCAAAATGAGTTCTGTTTTACTCACAGATATAATTCAAACGGTTTTAGAAACTAGAGAGTGTTTTCTATCCAATAGTAATAATAATATGCATATTGTACGAGCAAGAATTGAGTACGAGGCCGTTTGAAATGGGCACCTTTTATCCGGCTACTCAATACTGCCCCTGCAGCCCAAACAGGTTAACATCATACAACATAATTTGTATGATTTAAAGCTGGTTCTAAATTCGGGTTAAACAAAATGCATGGTATTTTCAAATGCCAGGCATGTTACTAATCATGTCATTGCTATATTGGCTGGACATACTATAGAGCAAGTCAAAGTGTACAAATATTTGGGTGTGTGGGTTGATGATAAACTGAGCTTCACTGTGCATGTAGAGAACTTGATAAGGAAGCTCAAGCGGTTTTTACTACCGGCATGAGGCTTGTTTTTCTTTGGAGGCCAGGAAGGAGCTGGTACGATGTACATTACTGGCGGTTTTAGATTTTAGTGATGTGATATATACAGTTGAAGTCGGAAGTTTACATACACCTTAGCCCAGTTTTTCACAATTCCTGTGATTTAATCCAAGTGAAAATCCCTGTCTTAGGTCAGTTAGGATCATCACGTTATTTTAAGAATGTGAAATGTCAGAATAATAGTAGAGAGAATGATTTTTTTTCAGCTTTTATTTCTTTCATCACTTTCCCAGTGGGTCAGATGTTTACATACACTCAATTAGTATTTGGTAGCATTGCCTTTAAATTGTTTAACTTGGGTCAAACGTTTCGGGTAGCTTTCCACAAGCTTCCCACAATAAAATAGGTGAATTTTGGCTCATTCCTTCTGAGCTAGTGTAACGGAGTCAGGTTTGTAGGCCTCCTTGCTCACACACGCTTTTTCAGTTCTGCCCACACATTTTCTATAGGATTGAGGTCAGGGCTTTGTAATGGCCACTCCAATACCTTGACTTTGTTGTCCTTAAGCCATTTTGCCACAACTTTGGAAGTTTGCTTGGGGTCATTGTCCATTTGGAAGACCTATTTGCGACCAAGCTTTCACTTCCTGACTGATGTCTTGAGATGTTGCTTCAATATATCCACATATTTTTTATTCCTCATTATGCCATCCGTTTTGTGAAGCGCACAAGTTCCTCCTGCAGCAAAGCACCCCCACAACATGATGCTGCTACCCCCATGCTTCACGGTTGGGATGGTGTTCTTCGGCTTGCAAGCCTCCCACTTTTTCCCCCAAACATAATGACGGTCATTATGGCCAAACAGCTCTATTTTTTTCCCATTAGACCAGAGGACATTTCTCCAAAAAGTACGATCTGTGTCCCCATGTGCAGTTGCAAATCGTAGTCTGGCTTTTTTATGGCGGGTTTGGAGCAGTGGCTTCTTCCTTGCTTAGTGGCCTTTCAGGTTATGTCGATATAGGACTTGTTTTACTGTGGATATAGATACAGATACAGATACTGTGGATATAGATACTGTCCTTTGCTGTTGTTCTAGGATTGATTTGAACTTTTCGCACCAAAGTACGTTCATCTCTAGGAGACAGAACGCGTCTCCTTCCTGAGCTGTATGACGGCTGCGTGATCCCATTGTGTTTATACTTGCGTACTATTGTCTGTACAGATGAACATGGTACCTTCGGGGGTTTGGAATTTGCTCCCAAGGATGAACCAGACTTGTGGAGGTCTACAATTGTTTTTCTGAGGTCTTGGCTGATTTCTTTTGATTTTCCCATGATGTCAAGCAAAGAGGCACTGAGTTTGAAGGCAGGACTTGAAATACATCCACATGTACAACACATCCAATTGACTCAAATTATGTCAATTAGCCTATCAGAAGCTTCTAAAGCCATGGCATAATTTTCTGGAATTTTCCAAGCTGTTTAAAGGCAGTCAACTTAGTGCATGTAAACTTCTGACTCACTAGAATTGTGATACAGTGAGTGAAATAATCTGTATGTAAACAATTGTTGGAAAAATGACTTGTGTCATGCACAAAGTAGATGTCCTAAACGATTTGCCAAAACTATAGTTTGTCAATAAGACATTTTTGGAGTACTGTAAAACGAGTTTTAATGACTCCAACCTAAGTGTATGTTAACTTCTGACTTCAACTATATGCAGGCCTCAAACCACTACCTGAGAGCACTTGATTCAGTGTATCATGCAGCCCTCAGGTTTATTACAAATCAAAAATGTCTAACACATCATTGTGATCTCTACAGCGCTGTTGGCTAGTCGTCATTGACCTTGCGTAGGCTTTAACACTAGTATACACTGATTTATAAGGCCATATTGGGTAAAATGCCATTTTACCTTTCTTTTTTTAACAGATCGGTAAATAAATATCAATTCGGTCCCATTCTCATTTGATTCTAACAGTACCAAAAATGAGAAGAGGTCATGGTATAATTAGTTTTAGTTACTCAGCTCTGTGGTCCTGTAATTTTCTGCTGAACATTTTAAAATTTGATGATCTAGTTTCGTTGGTGGAGTTTAATTAAACACTTGATCGATGTATACATCATAGAAGAGTGTAATTGTCTTTAGGACAGCTGTTTTTAGACAAGTCTTTCGTGTTTTTTAACGTAATATGTAATTGTTGTACTCTATGTGTGCTTATAGTTTTGTTTAATGTTGTGTTAGTGTCTGAAACGTTGTTCTCTCTGCTGCTATTGGTCCATGTCTCTCTTGGAAAAGAGATGTTATCTCAGTGAGAAAAACCTGTATAAATAAGGGTTAAATAAATAAAAAATGTAAACTGTATGTCTATGTCATGTCCATATGTACCATTTCCTGTGGTATGGAAATGTAAAGTAATAACAAGATAATCCTAGGGTATATTTACTAAGAACTAAGACGCAAACAGGATGAAACAGGGAGGTACCTACCTGAGTTTGTGCAATAGAAACTCTTGTTTTCGTCTCGTTCCGTTGCAAAACGTTTTGTTACAGTTTGCTAAACTACACTAATGAATACACCCGCAGCTGAATCCACACTACCTGTACATCCCTGTATGACATTTGGTGAAGAAATAAGGGTCTGGAAAAGATCACAGTGACCTATCGGTTTTGTCTGGTAAAATGACATGTATTACGATAAGAGACGCCATAATTCTAGCTTTGATCATTACTCTGTGGTAAATAGTATAGTGAGTCATCCGATTGACAATAGAATACTGTAACTATCAGTGATGGGAATCCATGACCATGTCTCCCTTTTGTGTTGATGTTACACCTTCATCATTGTAGCAACGATAGATCTGTGACTGACAGACAGAAGCACTGGTTTGTGACAGATTATGAACCATGCTACATGACATCACAAACAGTATACCTTATGGGCACATAAGGTATACTTTTTTCTCCTAATTTCAATATTGTCAATGTTGTGTGTTTTTTTTGTGCAACTTTATTATAGCGTCATTTAGATTTTATGTCGCAATGGTTAAAGTGTTGTTGTTTTTTTATATCTGATATGCTATTATTTCGATGAACGCACTAATACTTACTAATTCCTTAGCAGCCTGGTGCATTGAAGAGCACGCTGGAAGTGTTGTAGCCACACTAAGACCGGGGGTTATTAATGAAGGCGACTGCCATCACTGAGTGATTTCCCACACTGAAAACCATGTTTGAATTAATTGCGGGGCTTAAGTCATCTGGCTACAGCAAGAGAGCTGTTAGTCTATAAATCCAGATGTTTGCCAGGAATATTAAGTAGGACGCAAGGCAAGATTAACTGTCCGTCCTCAGTGATAACAAATTCAGTCATTGGCTGCGTATGAGTGTTACTGTGAACACAAATATTGACATAGGGGAGCTCTTGGAGCTGGACAGTGGCTCCTTAGAAAGCACGTCTTGGCCACGTCATGGTGAGCATGCACAGGCATGTCTGATGTCTTCAGTAGTGATGCATTCACAGTGGGTTCCCCTAAAAACACTTTATCATGGCAAAATGCCCAATAAAGCTTTATCTGTCCACAGACAATTTACTGTACTGTTCATAGAATACTGTTTATTTCACCATCAATCACTTGATAGTGTCTGATGCTATCTACAGCATATCTATGAAAG
Organism: Salvelinus fontinalis; assembly: GCF_029448725.1. Lineage (NCBI taxonomy): Eukaryota > Metazoa > Chordata > Actinopteri > Salmoniformes > Salmonidae > Salvelinus > Salvelinus fontinalis. The sequence continues at coordinate 34,429,379 of NC_074670.1, forward strand.
AACAGTTACATGTGATCGATCTGAACTAGATTTTTCAGAATGCTGTAACAAAGGAGTCGGATAAAGCACACCTTGACTGTAATTTTGTGTTCCATGATTTGTTTCTTAAACTGCTAGAGAATATTGTGCTATAAAAAAGGGTTCAATGGTTCATTTCATATATGGCCCTCAAAATGGTTCTATATAGAACTGCAAAGTACCCTTATTTTTCGCAGTGAAGGCAAGGGAATCGGGTAACGCACTGAGATTTTGTATTCCACAATTTGTTTCCAAAAGACTGAACATTTTAGAGGGAATAAGATAACACAACAGCAGAGTACCCGAAACGCAGGTAAGATGAAGAAGCATGCACCTCTATGTTAATCAAAGTAACACTTAAATCACATGACTGTGCTGAACCAAAATCTGGAGCATCCAAATTTAGCAATGCGACGTTTGGGGTTAATCAGGCAGTCAGGCAATACAGACAGTCAAACGTCTGTTCGAGAAGAGAGGCTTCCTTGGAAAATATATTTTCTCTTCAAATAAAAGGAGGGGGACGGTGAAATTACTTTGCGATCTCTGTCTGGAGAAGAAACAATAATTCAGTTTTAGTCGGAGCTAACAATAATGATAAATAAAAGCAATAAAATAAGTTATTTTGCAACGGACTTACTGTGACACAACATCTCACACAGGATGCGATACATTAGAACCCATTATTTCTTGTATCCCTCATATGCACTTTGCAGAGTATTCAGAGGACATATAGATACATCTGAACATAATTGTATTTTGTGGAAATGCTCTGTTATGCAGACAGGCAATATTTGTTACAGTTGTCTGTTTGCGAGGCAGCGTGCCATAATGACAGTACTACTCTTCATTATCATGCAGTCAAGTACACTGTGGCTGAGTAATGAAAAGGCCTATGGCTGCTTGTTTCAGAAGTGTCGAGTCAAGATATGAAACATGTTTGTCTGCTGCCTGGGAAGGAACTCAAGTATTACTGCTCACCTCAAAACTGTTGGTCACATCAAATAATAACTCAAAGTGAGTCACAGTTTTGAATAGTATTACCGACATTGATATACCATACCTCCATCTCCGTTTTACATTTTAGTCATTTAGCAGACGCTTTTATCCAGAGCGATTTACAGGAGCAATTAGGATTAAGTGCCTTGCTCAAGGGCACATGTGTAACATCGAACATACAAGCATGCTCACACAGACACACACACACACACACTGAAGGTACTTTTCAAGAAGTGTTTCCAAGAACACTTGTGGATGTTTGGTTACCCCTTGAACCATTCTGTGCCCTTTCACAAGAAGAGTGAGTTTAGCAGTGTAGAAAAACACTGCTAAATAGAATCCCCCGTAGGATCACATTTCTGTCCTTTCAATGTCCAGTTGGTTTGTATGACTTTTTTGTACTATACATCCAACGGTTTATAATGAGCAATGCTACTGGAGAATCAATCAATAGATTTTTATTTTTTATTTTATTTTATTTTACCGTTATTTTACCAGGTAAGTTGACTGAGAACACGTTCTCATTTGCAGCAACGACCTGGGGAATAGTTACAGGGGAGAGGAGGGGGATGAATGAGCCAATTGTAAACTGGGGATTATTAGGTGACCATGATGGTTTGAGGGCCAGATTGGGAATTTAGCCAGGACACCGGGGTTAACACCCCTACTCTTACGATAAGTGCCATGGGATCTTTAATGACCTCAGAGAGTCAGGACACCCGTTTAACGTCCCATCCGAAAGACGGCACCCTACACAGGGCAGTGTCCCCAATCACTGCCCTGGGGCATTGGGATATTTTTTAGACCAGAGGAAAGAGTGCCTCCTACTGGCCCTCCAACACCACTTCCAGCAGCATCTGGTCTCCCATCCAGGGCCTGACCAGGACTAACCCTGCTTAGCTTCAGAAGCAAGCCAGTAGTGGTATGCAGGGTGGTATGCTGCTGGATATGCACACACACACACTACATGCTAATGTTTTTAAATGTACAGCGCCTTCAGAAAGTATTCAGACCCATTTACTTTTTCACATTTTGTTACGTTACAGCCTTATTTTAAAAGATATTAAATTGTTTTTTATTCCCTTCATCAATCTACACACATTAACCCATAATGACAAAGCGAAAAGTTTTTTTTTTTATATAGTTGCTAATTTATAAAAACTGAAAAACCACATTTACATAAGTGTTCAGACCCTTTACTCAGTACTTTGTTGAAGCATTTTTGGCAGTGATTACAGCATTGAGTCTTCTTGGGTATGATGCTACAAGCTTGGTACACCTGTATTTTGAGAGTTTCTCCCATTCTTCTCTGCAGATCCTCTCAAGCGCTGTCAGCTTGGATGGGGTGCGTTGCTGCACAGCTATTTTCAGGTCTCTCCAGAGATGTTCGATCAGGTTTAAGACCGGGCTCTGGCTGGGCCACTCAAGGACATTCAGAGACTTGTCCAGAAGCTACTCCTGCGCTGTCTTGGCTGTGTGCTTCGAGTCATTGTCCTGTTGGAAGGTGAACCTTCGCCTCAGTCTGAGGTCCTGAGCATTCTGGAGCAGGTTTTCATCAAGGATCTCTCTGTACTTTGCTCCGTTCATCTTTTCCTCGATTAGTCTCCCAGTCCCTGCCGCTGAAAAACACTCCAAGTTGGCTGTCATGTGTCTTTTACTGAGGAGTGGCTTCCGTCTGGCAACTCTACCATAAAGGCCTGATTGGTGGAGTGCTGCAGAGATGGTTGTCCTTCTGGAAGGTTATCCCATCTCCACAGAGGAACTCTAGAGCTAAGTCAGAGTGACCATCGGGTCCTTGGTCAGCTCCTTTACCAAGGCCCTTCTCCCTTGATTGCTCAGTTTGGCCGGACGGCCAGCTCTAGGAAGAGTCTTGGTGGTTCCAAACTTCTTCCATTTAAGAATGCTGGAGGCCACTGTGCTCTTGGGGACCTTCAATGCTGCCAACATTTTTTGGTACCCTTCCCTAGATCTGTGCCTCGACACAATCCTGTCTCAGAGCTCTACGGACATTTCATTCGACCTCATGGCTTGGTTTTTGCTCTGACATGCCGTCAACTGTGGGACCTTATATAGACAGGTGTATGCCTTTCCAAATCATGTCCAATCAATTGAATTTACCACAGGTGGACTCCAATCAAGTTGTTGAAACAGGGTTTGTTTACTTATGTAAATAGGGTATTTCTGTTTTTTTATTTTTTATTAATCTCCTAAAACATCAAAACAACTTTTTTCACTGTCATTATGGGGTAGTGTGTGTAGATTGCTGAGGATTTATAATTTTTTATCCATTTTAGTATAAGTCAAGCGGTCTGAATACTATCTGAAGGCACTTCATGACAATTGTAAAGTATTTTGTATGTAATGTTTTTTTTCGTTGTGTGTTGGACCACAGTAAGACTAGTAGTCACCATTGGCGTCGGCTAATGGGGATCATAATAAATCAAATCAATCATCTTTATTGTCCCAATTAGGACATTTGTAATCTTAAGAGTCAAAGGGTTTTCTGTCATCCCTCCCGCATTCTGTCCCAAATATTTTTGTCTTTCTGTCTGCACCAATCTGTTTATCTCACAATGTCCTACTGCCATTTCTCAACCACCAACTACTCTCCTTCCGACCCTCATTGTTTTGCTCTCCAACTCTTCCTTGCTCATCCTCTGTTTACCTCTCTCTCTCGGTGGATAGTGGCAGCTTGTTTGCCCTGGACACAGAGTGACCCCTGCTGGTGGAGGGATAGACTAGCAGAGAGAGAGAGCGAGAGAGAGAGATGGGGAGTAGAATAAAACAATAAATACACAACTAAGAGAGAGAGAGAGAAAAAAAAGAAAGAGTGAGAAAGAAAGAAAAAGAGAGAGTGAGTACATCTTCTTCTGATGTGTGTGTAATCAACTAATAAATCAGGCTGGCATCAGCTCCACTGTGCCAGACACACTGTCCTCCTCTTTCTCAGTGGACAATTTGAGGACCACATTTGGGAGTCAGTGCTGGTCAGTCAACCAGGGTGGTCCGTACACTCCACACAGCTTTGGTCTCTATGTAATGCTTTTAATTAGAATAATTCTAACACGTAATGAATTCCTCAATTTTGTTAGGACCCAAAATGAATTAACACATATATGTTTTATGTGTTAAATTTGCTATGAACAGTGATATAGGCAGGTGGCAATGAATCACCTGGAGTTTAGTGTGATGAAGGACATTCAGGGTTATTCTGCATTCAATCTCTCGTTTTCTCTCTATATCTCTCTCTCTCTCTGCCTCCTTCCTCCCTCTCTCTCTCCGCTTGTTCTCTTTCTCTCTCTCCCACCCTCTCCCTGACCCTCTGTCAGTTTGAGGAAATACACTTAAAAGCACTTATTTATTCAGAGAAACATGATTTCCAACGACTGAAAGGGAAACTCAATCTTGCAATCAAATAACATGTCTATGCACAGTCAAGCCATAGCCTTTTTCCCATAAATAACAGATCGCCACCTGTGTTCTATAAACATATTTCGCTACCGTTTTCCACACACACACTCATGTGATTTACTCAAAATCTCATTTTGATGAGATTGACCCCGTGCCCCCAGCTCCGGAGAAGAGAGAATTCTAAAAGTCGGCCATAAAATTTTGGTTTAGGAAGATCCAGTGAATAAGAGACGATGTCCGCACACTGTGGAAATGTGACTAGCATAATAAAAAAATCCCCATCAAAATATGTCAGTTTAAACTAGAGATATTTTTTTTGCGTCTCAATCCACCAACACATCCGCATCTGCGGTGTAAGGTGGCCGAGCTGCAATGTTGTTTGTCAGACCATGACACATCCCCAAATCAGTCTTCTCACAAAAACGTCTGTAGCACCTGAGCGGTTTGGCCTACAAGCCTCACGTAACTTTCACCAACGCGTACATGTCGGTTGTCACAAGACTTGTGAAAGAGATTTGCGTCTGTTCAAATCTGGTATCAGGACAAAATGTGATTCAGAGTCACCGAATATACTTTAAGTATTTTAATTAAACTCAAGCGATAAATGGTAAATGCAATTTTTGTATATACGGGTTCACTGTATCACCGCGCAGGGTAGATCAGAGAACTCTGGAATGTGCTCATACAACAGTTTTTATACTATGACAGCTTTAGTTCCAACCCGTCCGTTGGCCTATCACAGTAGAGGCTGAGCGTGGTTTAAACTCTGCTCAGTCTATGCTGGCACTCGGACTGGTCCCAGTCCCTTGGTGCTCACATCTGTCCACATCTGGTCGTTGCGTAGATTAGATCCGTCTTGTGTCTCCCCCCGATTCTACACTCAAACAGTTCCTTATTTGGTATTGTCCAGTGCCCTACCCTCTCTGGTTGGCTTAGAGATATGCACCCCTCCCCTCTTCAGATTGACCACATCTTGTATAGCCTGTCACTCTATGTTGATCAGTCTTTACACACCTACACACACACACATCTGTATTGTTTGTGTGTGTGTGTGTGTAACAAAACAATATTCATCTTCAAACAATATGGTAGCGGGCTATAGTGCATAAACATAAATCCTAACGCTAGTCTGAAGGTAGTCCGGTACCAGCTAAAAAAATGTACGGAAGTAGATTTGTAAGTTGTTCAGTGGAGGAATTTTATTTTATATGGGTAAAAAAATTACTCCTGATCTTTCTTATATCGCTCAAATATAGGACAGACAATTTAAAAAAAAATCCTGTTGATTTATATTTTTACTATGTTTTTCCATGTATGAATGTGTTATTCAATGCATTTCTATGGGCTAATTCAATGTCTCATCAAGTATGACCATCTTCAAAGAATTCCATATGTTAGCTTAGTAGAACCCCCCCCCTCCCCAACCATGCAGGACTCGTCTGTATGAAAGTAAATGGAAGTTGTCCAGCTTTGTTTACTTTGTGGAGGTCACACACAAATTACCCCTGGGAGAGACAATTAAACTGGAACCCGCCATTTTAGGCTCAATGTGATGAGGCTCTCAGCACAATTATGCAATTCAGACAAAATACACTAAAGAGCTCAAAGCAAAGGGAGATGCTGCTGTAATACTTGTGTTAATAGCGTAGCATGATGTAAATTGCAAGGTATAGCAAAGCAAGCAGACAATGAATGGATATTCAAATGCAGCTCCTCCTTGGCTGTTGTTCATGGCAGGCTTATTAGGAGCAAAGTAGTAGCTATAGTATAGTGCACGGCTCAAATTCACTCAGCTGGCATTTAATTTCTAACTTATTGTTAAGTACTTGAGATATTTCCAGTGCTGTCACTGGGGAGTTAAAAGGGAAAAGCGTTCGTTGCCCATTTTTCAAAACATATTTGTTGAGCACATATTAATTTCCATCAATTTGTGTGTAAGGTCAGAGTCCTCCATTGGTATTAATATATTCCATAATTCCCAGTGGATACAAGAGGATGCTGGCTCCTGCCTATGTGGTGGGTGCTCTGCTCTGTTTGGCTCCTGGCTCCTGCAAGGTTTGAACTGGGACAGGGTAAAGAACCTCCGGGCCATTTTTTTTTTTTTTTAAGTTACGGCAGAACTTTGATACACTAGCAAAGTACATTTTTACTACCTACAACTTCCTAACCATGCTGTACCCGTTCACCATGTGTTGAATACGAAAACTAATGCACTTTTCCTGAAAAGGTTGTGGCAGTGACGTCCTTAGAACCTTTAGAAAACGGACCAAATAGACACTAGAGGAATCTTGTCTATAACCCTCAAGACACAGCATAGGAACCAGAAATTGATGATTTGGATTATTGTATCGACGCTTAGATTACAGTTGGCATCTTCTACTTTGAGGTTATCACACCGTTCTCCAGGGGAAGGAATCCCACTGTGCAAAAATTGGTTGAATCAACGTTGTTTCCTGGTCATTTCAACAAATGTGATGACATTGAATCAATGTGGAAAACTGATTGGATTTGAAAAAAGGAATGAGTTGCTAGGTTTCCATCCAATTGGCAATAGATTTTTATGCAAATATAAAAAAAATCTGCATAAAGAAAATATGCGCATTTTCCCACCATTGGTGTTTCCACCAAACGGACTTGTTGCAGAAGACAATTAGTGCGTGATGACATAGTGCACACAAAATGTTGCTTAAATTTTCATGTACCGAATAAAAATCTAAAGTTCAATGTGTTTCCATCACATTTTCAATTCTACCAATGGTTTTGTCACAAAACGTTGCGTTAAATATCAAATGTGCCTACTCTGGTCTTGGCAACAGCCAACAGCTTGCGGATAGAGTGTGTAGGCTGTGCGGGTAGTCTAGACTACATGATGATATTATTATGGATAAGTAAGTATATTTGTATTTGTCAAATTATCTGTCTGCATTTATAAAATTGTACCGAAACTTCCTGTTTCCATCACAGCTGTCATTTAATTCACGTTAGTTGACAACTCAACTAAATGTAAATCAAAAACTAGACTAAGTGAGGTCTGTGTCCTGTGGGATGGCTCCAAAAAAGACCTGGGCCAATATTCTCAAAGCATCTCAGAGTACGAGTTCTAGTCTAGGATCAGTATTTGCTTTAAAATCTGAATTAATAATATTATGAACAGGGGAACCTGATCCTAGATCAGCACGTCTACACCAATATGCTTTGTGAATACAGGCCCTGGCCCCTCAATAGGATCCACCACAACAATCACAAGATTGTAATGTTTCCTCACCTCACCTTTTGCTCAGGGAAAGAAAACGCACGCACAATGTAATTGCAAAACAAAATGATGCGGGCCATGGGGAAATATGAATGATGATATGTGCGCTGTAGTCATTTCACGCCTCACAGAGCCCCACCTTTAACAACAGAGGTGCATGTCTTGACTGACATTACGGGCGTGGGTATTCAAATAGAGGAATAATGGAAGCATTCTCTCTTTTTAATTGGACATTGTTAAACTGACATATCAATCCGGCTGCCGAAATGCCCTTTTCCATGTATATTGTAATTGAAACGTATTGTTATTTTCCTCACGGTCTTCTCCTGTACAGGAGATTAAGAATGCTTATGCCTTGCCAATCTGGCTGGTTCAAGTCTTATTGTTGAGGCTGTGGTGCTTGATTCTGTATTCATTTTTTTGTGTATGTTGATGATGAAGTTGATGGGAAGTTGATAGGACACAGCCAATAGAAAGTTTGGGATCATTCACAGCCTCTGTCAAATTACACAAGCTTTCAAATGGGCAATATTTCATGATGGCATGTATCATGTGTAATCTCTTTGATTTGATTCAAAGTCTTTGTGTTCAGACTTTAACTAGCATTATTTAACAGGAATCCAGTGATTATAACCAAATGTGAATATATCCAAATAGGGGCCACTTACAGTAATTGTACAATAAAGGGGGGGGGGGGGGGGGGTATCCTGTACACAGATTAATCTTAGTCCTGGACTAAAAAACGATTTCAATCTATTTCGATGGAGATTCTAGGCTTAATCTGTGTTTGGGAAACCATAACACCATCAAAATAACCCTGGGAGCTTAATACTGTACAATGTTTTACTCGTTCAGTACAGTAGGGACGGTTTTCCATAAACAGATTAACTCCGTGAGACTCAATGCTGTAAAATTACATCCTATACAGAACCTAAACTCAAAAATCATGTCAAACACTATATAATGCATCACCTTAGACCCAGATGTATCTCTTGGTCTTAGTATTTGTTCTGTGTTGTCTGATGGTATGATTATTGTGGCCTCTGAAACATTTAGAAACCTGTCCACACGTATGAGACCACACTGATCCACTACACAAGCACATGTCATAGGCTGTCCATTCAAGTCAATTATTCAAAATATTTTTTCCTGTCTTCTCTAAGATGTAGTGATGATGTAGACAAATACATCGAGAAACAAACATTCTGAGCCAGAGCTGGAGGTTTTGTAAATGTTGCAAAAACGCAACTTTGGGCTTGAAGGGAGGCAGGCCAAACTGAGACATTGGGCCACATTCATATATTGATAGTTAGAGAGATTGTTTTCCTTTAAATTATGCAAAAATGGGCAACCACATACTTCAAGAGAAACTCTACACATAAATTAAGACGAATATATACTGTATATATATACATATTGTTTTATGTGTGGTTTATGAGGTCAGAATACTGCCATTGAAAACCATTCATGCTATGTTAAAGAAGTAAGATAGGAAGATATCTCTCTAAATTAAACCAGGAAGGACAAGCAAATATTGCAAAAAGTAAGTTAGACGTTCTCCATACATAGAATGACAGAAAATTGTTGATCCTTTCAAAGCTACACTACTGTTCAAAAGTTTGGAGTCACTTAGAAATGTCCTTGTTTTTGAAAGAAAACCACATTTCTTGTCCATTAAAATAACATTAAATTGATCAGAAATATAGTGTAGACATGGCTAATGTTGTAAATGACTATTGTAGCTGGAAACAACTGATTTTTTTTATAGAATATCTACATAGGCGTACAGAGGCCCATTATCAGCAACCATCACTCCTGTGTTCCAATGGCACGTTGTGTTAGCTAATCCAAGTTTATCATTTTAAAAGGCTAAATGACCATTAGAAAACCCTTTTGCAATTATGTTAGCAAAGCTGAAAACTGTTCTGATTAAAGACGCAATAAAACTGTCCTTCTTTAGACTAGTTTAGCATCTGCATTTGTGGGTTCAATTACAGGCTCAAAATGTCCAGAAACAAAGAACTTTCTTCTTAAACTCATCAGTCTATTCTTGTTCTGAGAAATGAAGGCTATTCCATGCGAGAAATTGCCAAGAAACTGAAGATCTCGTACAACGCTGTGTACTACACCCTTCACAGAACAGCGCAAACTGTCTCTAACCAGAATAGAAAGAGGAGTGGGAGGCCCCGGTGCACAACTGAGCAAGAGGACTAGTGCATTAGAGTGTCTAGTTTGAGAAACCGACTCCTCACAAGTCCTCAACTGGCAGCTTCATTAAATAGTACCCGCAAGACACCAGTCTCAATGTCAACAGTGAAGAGGCGACTCCGGGATTCTGGCCTTCTAGGAAGAGTTCCTCTGTTCAGTGTCTGTGTTCTTTTGCCCATCTTAATCTTTTCTTTTTATTGGCCAGTCTGAGATATGGCTTTTTCTTTGCAACTCTGCCTAGAATGCCAGCATCCCGGAGTCGCCTATTCACTGTCGTCTTGTGAATGTTGACCTGTTTAAAGGTCTTACTCACATCGGCTACGGAGAGCGTGATCACACAGTCGTCCGGAACAGCTGGTGCTCTTCTGCATGTTTCAGTGTTACTTGCCTCGAAGCGAGCATAGAAGTAATTTAGGTCATCTGGTAGGCTTGTGTCACTGGGCAGCTTGCGGCTGTGCTTCCCTTTATAGTCTGTAATAGTTTGCAAGCCCTGCCACATCCGACGAGCATCGGAGCCAGTGTAGTAGGATTCAATCTTAGTCCTGTATAGACGCTTTTCCTGTTTGATGGTTTGTCAGGAGGGCAGAGGGTATTTCTTATAAGTCCTGCTCCTTGAAAGCAGCAGCTCTAGCCTTTAGCTCAGTGCGGATGTTGCCTGTAATCCATGGCTTCTGGTTGGGGTATGTACGTACAGTCACTGTCGCGACAACGTCATCGATGTACTTACTGATGAAGCCAGTGACTGATGTGGTGTGCTCCTCAATGCCATCGGAAGAATCCCGGAACATATTCCATGTGCTAGCAAAACAGTCCTGTAGCTAAGCATCTGCTTCATCTGACCACTTTTTTATTGACTGAGTCGCTGGTGCTTCCTGTTTTAGTTTTTGCTTGTAAGCAGGAAGGAGGATAGAATTATCGTGAGATTTGCCAAATGGAGAGCGAGGGAGATTTTTGTATGCGTCTCTGTGTGTGGAGTAAAGGTGGTATAGAGTTTTTTCCCCCTCTGGTTGCACATTTAACATGCTGGTAGAAATGAGGTAAAACGGATTTCAGTTTCCCTGCATTAAAGTCCCTGGCCACTAGGAGCGCCGCCTCTGGATGAGATTCTTCCTGTTTGCTTATGGTCGTGTACAGCTCATTGAGTGTGGTCTTAGTTCCAGCATCGGTTTGTGGTGGTAAATAGACAGCTACGAAGAACATAGATGAAAACTCTCTTGGTAAATAGTTTGGTCTACAGTTTATCATGAGATACTCTACCTCAGGCGAGCAAAACCTTGAGACATCCTTAGATTTCATGCACCAGCTGTTGTTTACAAATATACATAGAACGTCACCCCTTGTCTTACCAGAGGCGGCTGTTCTATCCTGATAAAATTATTCATGTTGTCGTTCAGCCACGACTCGTGAAACATAAGATATTAGAGTTAACGTCCCGTTGGTAGGAAATATGTGCTCGTAGTTAGTCTATTTTATTATCCAGTGATTGTACGTTGGCTAATAGGATCGATGGTAAAGGCAGATTACCCACTCACCGTTGGATCCTTACAAGGCACCCAGACCTATGTCCCCAATATCTCTGTCTCGTTCTCCTGCAAATGACGGGGATGAGGGCCTTGTTGGGTGTCTGGAGTTAATCCTTTGTGTCCAACTTGTTAAAGAAAAAAATACTTCTTCTAGTACGGGGTGAGTAATCGATGTCCTGATATCTAGATGCTCTTTTCAGTCATAAGAGACGGTGGCAGAAACATTATGTACAAAATAAGTTACAAATAAGTCATGGCTGGTTCCACCTCTCTTATGCAGATCGGGGGGAACCATAAGCCACTTTGGGTACATCTCCTGTTTATCTGCCTCTGGTGTTGTTTCCCAGATGCAAGAATGATTAGACACAATAAGGGTGTCACACCCTGATCTGTTTCACCTGTCTTTGTGCTTGTCTCCACCCCCCATCAGGTGTCTCCCATCTCCCCTCATTATCCTGGGATCTCTGTCTGCTGCCAGTTCGTTTTGTTCGTCAAGCCTACCAGCGTTTTCCCCCTTGCTTCTGTCTTTTCTATAGTTCCTGTTTTCTAGTTTTCACGGTTTTGACCATTCTGCCTGGCGTGACCCTGCGCTTGCTTGCTGTCCTGTATCTTGCCCCACCACACTGGATTACTGACCTCTGCCTTCCCTTGACCTGTCATTTTGCCTGCCCCCTGTTCTAGTAATAAACTTGTGTGGTCTGCATCTGGGTCTTCCCTAAAATGTGATAAATGGTTTTGTGCTATTCCTCCAGGCTCTCTCTATCTCAGTTACACCCACCACATCTTATCTATGGAATGCCAGCTGTTGGTTTTTAGGCTCCTCTCAGTCCACACAGACATAGATAAGAAAGCACTCATCAAAGCTATTCAATGCATTAACAGTATTATAACATAATCTTGTAATTTTACTCTCACACATGTAAATTCTTGCAACATTTCCAGAAAATTATTCCGCAAATGTATTCTTTTAAAACCTCTTAAGGATCTGCCCCTTTTTTTTCAATTTACACCTAAACTGACATGCCCAAATCTACCTGCCTGTAGCTCAGGACTTGAAGCAAGGATATGCATATTCTTGATACCATTTGAAAGGAAACACTTTGAAGTTTGTGGAAATGTGTAAGGAATGTAGAAGAAAATAACACATTAGGTCTGGTAAAAGATAATAAAAATAAAAAAACAACCGTTTTATTGTATCATCATCTTTGAAAGGGCATAATGATTTGTTCTAGCCCAGGCGCAATTTAGATTTTGGCCATTAGATGGCAGCACTGTATGTGCAAAATGATCCGGTGAACTATTGCATATCTATTCAAAATGCTGTATCAAGACTGCCCAAATGTGCCTACTTGGTTTATTCATACATTTTCAAGTTCAGAATTGTGCACTCTCCTTAAACAGTAGCATGGTATTATTTCACTGCAATAGCTACTGTAAATTGTACAGTGCAATTAGATTAACAAGAATTTAAGCTTTCTGCCCATATCAGATATATATATGTCCTGGGAATTTTTGGGGTTTCTTACAACCTCATGCTAATCACATTAGCCTACATAAGCTCAACCATCCTGTGGATGGGACCGATCCTGATAATCAGAGGCCTATTAAAAACAATTCTGAAAGGTAATAAAATGTTTCCTCATTTGAATCTATACTTGGGTCTTATAGGGTTAAGTCTTGGGCTAAAAAGCACTATACATTTCAATTGTGAATTATTTTTGTCCAGGACTAGGCTTATTCTGTATCAGGCAAACCGGCCAAATAGCTTTTATAGGGTGAACACCATGGACTACTCCAAGTATTTAATCGTTCAAAATGTTACCATAATGTATTCATGGCCAACAACTGACAAGTGAAGTGGAACTGTGCAAATAAAACATGGCAGATGTTGAATGAATGGCTGCTTGTTTGGGTTGTAACGATAAGAACGAATTACAATTTTGCACATCACCCATTGGGAAAACTAAAGCCTGAGACAGGGTTTAAAGCTCTTTGTGGAAAGATTACCAACCACAAAAGAGAAATATCACTCCTTTAGTGGATTCTCAATGGAGTATCTCCCACTATCAATAAATGATTAAGTGCCCATCAAAACAGTACAATATGACCTCAAAGCACACACAATAAAATGGTGATAGCATTGTATGGAATGCATCAGCTATCAATCTTTTTTGGGCGGTCTTAATAGTGCTATGAGAGAAGTGAGTTGTCAATGCCAAAGACGTTCATTAATCATACGAAGGTCCCAAAATGGCCCCTGTTTCAAACTAGGGCCTTCCTTGCTTTTCCCGCTAACGTCTGGCATTAATTTCGCCTTGCCGGATGAAATAATAGCTATTTTACTGTCCCCTCCCCTGGTTTCGTATCATATCCTAGGCTTTACGTACATCACTCATTTTTATTATCATTCCGCCCCCTGGTTCTTCTTCCTTGACCTGCTTAATGTCACACTGTCTTCACCGGGAAACCAAGGTGGACACCTCAGACTGAACTCTCTATGTTGGCATTTTAATCAAATATCCCTGAAATGTACCAGAAATCAAGCTCATTGGTTGCTGCCCTATGTGCCAATCGGCACAATGGGGAGGAATACGTGAGTGATCCCTGATTTTGCAACTGCTCCACCCATAACCGCAAGGCTCTCCAGAGGGTAGTGAGGTCTGCACAACGCATCACCGGGGGCAAACTACCTGCCCTCCAAGACACCTTCACCACCCGATGTCACAGGAAGGCCAAAAAGATCATCAAGGACAACAACCACCCGAGCCACTGCCTGTTCACCCCGTTATCATCCAGAAGGCGAGGTCAGTACAGGTGCATCAAAGCTGGGACCGGGGGACTGAAAAACAGATTATATCTCAAGACCATTAGACTGTTAAACAGCCATCACTAACATTGAGTGGCTGCTGCCAACATACTGACTCAAATCTCTAGCCACTTTAATTGGATGTAATAAATGTATCACTAGTCACTTTAAACAATCACGCTTTATATAATGTTTACATACCCTACATTACTCATCTCATATGTATATACTGTACTCTATACCATCTACTGCATCTTGCCTCTGCCGTTCGGCCATCGCTCATCCATATATTTATATGTACATATTCTTATTCATTCCTTTACACTTGTGTGTATAAGGTAGTTGTTGTGAAATTGTTAGATTACTTGTTAGATATTACTGCATGATCGGAACTAGAAGCACAAGCATTTCACTACACTCACATTAACATCTGCTAACCATGTGCATGTGACCAATAACATTTGATTTGATTTGATTTGGGTAGAGTTAAAAGCCTCTCTCATCTAGCTCATATAAAAATATAGGCCAAAAACAACCTGGCTATAGGCTACTATTGATATCTGCCATTTTTTTGACAGTCAGCCTCCCTTTCCATTCAGTCAGTCCAGGCATGATCCTGGCTCTAGATGACCCTGGTTATCAGCCCAGCCAGTGAAGGAGACAAACAGACAGACAGGTGGCAGAGGGACAGGGGTGATAGAGTCAAGGGTGACAGGTAGAGGTGTGATGCTTCCGAGACGGACTAGGCTTTGCCAGTGGAGGGCAGGACAAAGCAAGGCTCAGGCTTAGACTGGCCCTGCCAGTTGGCAGCTGCGCCCCTGAGAAATACTCCTGCTGGTTGCGAATCAGAATTCTAACAGCTAATGGCAACATTCACCCCATGGTGGCAACCTTGACAGCAAACCGATGCCCACACCATACAAAGTGGTGCATACAAGGTTGTCAATATCCCACCATGACCCTGTGGGTATAATCCCTCAAAATACATTGGGTGAATAATAAATGTGGTTGCCTCCAACAAGAACAATATTTTGTGTTGTCACAAGATATTCTGACTGTAATAAACTATTGTATTGCATCCATTGGCATGACAGTAATGCTATCCATAATCAACTCTCATATTATATTTTGTAAATAATGGTTAGATGCATGTTTGGCATGCGTGTTTGAGTTTGAACTACACTGGTGCCCAAATCAGTGTACTCACTGTGCTGTATTTTGATCCATGTTTCTCCACACAAATATAGTACACGAGTGTAGTACAAGAGTGTAGTATGAGACCTACTGTACACATCCATTGTTGAGAAACAATTTGGTTTTCTCCCAGCAGAGTGAATTAATCATCACAGTCGACCCAGTGTGGAGAGAGAGAACAACAGCTGGGCAGGGAAAACAACTCAGCTTTAAACAGTACAGACTGGAGGTGGGGTGATCACTACTAGTTCTGGATTCTGACATCAATAGTAATGAATACCTTGGAGTGTTGCCTCCTGACTACCTGAGCTGGTATCAAACAGGGCGGTATATGCGTGTGTGTGTTATGTAGAATAACAGGAAATATTCAATTACCTCTGCATCAGGCCGACGGGAGCTATTAATCAGGGTGCTGGTGTTGTTGATCGTCAGTGAGGCTACACCTGCTGTGGCTGGAATAGCATTTCAATCTGACACACCTGAACAAAAGGTCTTTTAGTAACGATATATTGCTGGCTGATACAAATCCCTTTAAGTTATGTGTTAGAATGAGCAAGGTTGTTTGTCTGTTCTTTCAAAGAAAGTATTATTGTACATACGGTAATGTGAAGGCTTGATGTCTTACCTTGTCTATAGACTGCTTACAGGGTAAGGAAACCAATGTGTGATTTTGTAATTTGGGTTAAGTATTCCTTTAAGTTCACGTGGCAAAGCAACACCAATCCAGAACTCGATACTTGAGAAATGTTAAGGCTCTGTGGTACAATTTGCTTTTCATTTCTATGTGCAGTGTCAACCCATTATAATACCTACGTCCGTATCCAAACTCACACAATGTGAGAGAGTACTAGGTTTTGTGATTTACGTAGGGAAAGCACTAGGGTGTCGAGAGCATGAAATTAACAAGATTAATGTAAGGGAGATGTTCATTTGAAGGCTCAGTCAGAGAGTGTTTGAGTCATCCGGTGGCACAAAGGGTGGAGTCGCCATGGCTGATTTACTTTACATTCAAACCCTGGCTTAATTGGAAACCGTGAATCACCCTGAGACATGTGGCACAAGATGGATGACTCGAGGTAAAGGACTCCCTTTTCTTCTCTTTGGGTCTTTTTAAGAAATCATATGAAAATACATTTTCGTGACAGATGACTGGCTCTGGCCATCATTGAAATTAGAAGAGATGGCCAGTAGCGGAAAAGTACAAAGACCGTTTTATCAGCCCGGATGTCCAAGACCAGATCCAACGTTTCTCACTGCACAATGAGGCTTGGCAAATACTTGATCAACTGTCTCAGGTTCAACCAACCTTGCCAAACTGAGCCTGCTGTGTTAAAAAGATATGACTCCAGGAGGACAAATGCCTCTCCTTCAAATCTCTTTGGGAAGGAGGCATTTGATGTTGAAACTATGCAATCTGCGGTATAACCAGTTTTACACTACTGATCTGAGCCAAGCCAAGCTGAGTTGTACTGGGCTGGCCTGGTTACACATCCATCATAGTTGCTAGAACCGTGCTGGAAAGGACAATGTGAAAGGGAATTACAGAGCCAGCACAGTACTGTTTTGGTCGGCACGATAGCGGGAAAAGGAAATTAGTCTACTGACCTTACAGTATATAGCCTAACCAGAATCTAGCACTTGGCTATGTAATGAAGGCATTCTAGACATGTTTGTACTTTGAGGTTTGTACAGTAGTCTTTAGCGTTGACTTTCAACAGTGCGGCGGAGGGAGAGAGAATTTCATATGCCACTTCCAGATATACATTAGCCTTAGAATAACTGTCAATCTAAAGCCAATGGTAGATGTGTGGGAGAGTGTTTTCTCCACCTTCAGATCAAAAACACCCCACTATTCTTTTTATATTATATCCTTTACATTTACGTTTTGACATAGGTGGGAAAACGGTCTCGTATCCAAAGTTCAAGTTTTCTGCTTCAACAAATAAGAGGTATTATTGAAGGAACAGCATAAAAAAATACAGTGCAACAACAACATTTCCGACAGCACGATCTTCAGTATAGGTTCCTTTGATATTTGACAATCAAAGTGGACAGTTATACAGCTGCAAGTGCTACCAAAGAAATACTACGATACAGCTTTTGTTGAGAGATTCTTATGTGAGGTCAACATCGACAGGACTACTTAGCAATTACGCATCCTTCAAATAACTTGTGTGTTCAGAAAGAGCAATGAAACAATAACAGAGCGATAGAGGGCGGAAGAGGAATTGAGTGAGAAAAAAATAAAAACCTTACAAACAATTACCCAATTAAGTTCATTTTTTAATGGACATAGTTCACAACAACTGCATCCGTGAGAAATGCATCGGCAATCAATGAATGCACTGTAGCAGGTGAGGATATTGAACATGGCCATGAGAAACGGTCAATTATGTTGGCCTTTGTGTTGGCTAGGAGCTGAACAAATTGAATCAGACAGACAAAGAAAAGACGCCACTGCAGAGCTACAGTATAGTAGTAGTAGGGGCCTGGACAAGTAGGGGCCTGAACTTCCGGCACCGACAGAGATGGCCGACTCGCTTCGCGTTACCAGGAAACTATGCAGTATTTCCTTTTTTTATGTGTTATTTCTTACATTGTTACCCCAGGAAATCTAAGGTTGTATTTTACATACAGTCGGGAGGAACTATTGGATATAAGAGCAACGTCAACTCACCAACATTACGACCAGGAATACGACTTTCCCGAAGCGGATCCTCTGTTTGGTCCACCACCCAGGACAATGGATCGGATCCCAGCCGGCGACCCAAAACAACGGCGCCGCAGAAGAGGCAGACGGAGCGGTCTTCTGTTCAGGCTCCGTAGACGGGCACATCGCGCACCGCTCCCGAGCATACTACTCACCAATGTCCAGTCTCTTGACAACAAGGTAGATGAAATCCGAGCAAGGGTTGCCTTCCAGAGAGACATCAGAGATAGCCATCTGGCTTCTTCACGCATCGCGCCTACAGAAACAAACATCTCTCTGTTAAGAAGAAGGGCAGGGGTGTATGCCTTGTGATTAATGAGATGGGGTGTGATCATAAAAACATGCTCAAGTCCTTTTGTTCACCTGACCTGGAAATCCTTACAATCAAATGCCAACCGCATTATCTACCAAGAGAATTCTCTTCGATCATAATCACAGTTGTGTATATCCCCCCCAAGCAGACACATCGACGGCCCTGAAAGAACTTCATTTGACTCTATGTAAACTGGAAACCACATGTCCTGAGGCTGCATTTATTGTAGCTGGGGATTTTAACAAGGCTAATCTGAAAACAAGGCTCCCTAAATTTTATCAGCATATCAAATGCGCATCCCGGGCTGGCAAACCCTGGATCATTGTTATTCTAACTTCCGCAATGCATATAAAGCCCTCCCCCGCCATCCTTTTGGAAAATCTGAACACGACTCCATTTTGTTGCTCTCAGCCTATTGACAGAAACTAAAACAGGAGCGCCCGTGCTCAGGTCTGTTCAACGCTGGTCCGACCAATCGGATTCCACGCTTCAAGATTTCTTCGATCACGTGGACTGGGATATGTTCCGCATAGCGTCGGACAATAACATTGATGATTCGGTGAGCGAGTTTATTAGCAAGCGCATCGTGATGTTGTACCCACAGCGTCTATTAAAACATTCCCCCAACAAGAAACCGTGGATTGATGGCAGCATTCGCACAAAACTGAAAGCGCGAACCACTGCTTTTAATCAGGGCAAGGTGACCTGAAACATGACCGAATACAAACAATGTAGCTATTCCCTCCGCAAGGCAATCAAACAAGCTAAGCGTCAGTATAGAGACAAAGTAGAGTCGCAATTCAACGGCTCAGACAAGAGAGGTATGTGGCAGGGTGTACAATCAATCACAGACTACAAAAGGAAAACCAGCCCCGTCGCGGACCATGATGTCTTGCTCCCAGACAAACCTAACATCTTTGCTCGCTTTGAGGACAATACAGTGCCGCTACCAAAACCTGCGGGCTATCCTTCACTGCAGCCAACATGAGTAAAATATTTAAACGTGTTAACCCTCGCAAGGCTGCCGGCTCAGACGGCATCCCCAGCCGTGTCCTCAGAGCATGTGCAGACCAGCTGGCTGGTGTGTTGAAGGACATATTCAATCAATCCTTATCCCAGTCTGCTGTTCCCACATGCTTCAAGAGGGCCACCATTGTTCCTGTTCCCAAGAAAGCACTCACTTCCGTCATCATGAAGTGCTTTGAGAGACTAGTCAAGGACCATATCACCTCCACCCTACCTGAGATCCTAGACCCACTCCAATTTGCTTACAGCCCCAATAGGTCCACAGACGACGCAATCCCAATCACACTGCCCTAACCCATCTGGACAAGAGGAATACCTAGGTAAGAATGCTGTTCATCGACCACAGCTCAGCATTTAAGACCATAGTACCCTTCAAACTTGTCATTAAGCTCGAGACCCTGGGTCCTGGACTTCCTGACGGGCAGCCCCCAGGTGGTGAGGGTAGGTAACAACATCTCCACCCCGCTGATCCTCAACACCGGGGCCCCACAAGGGTGCGTTCTCAGCCTTCTCCTTGTACTCCCTGTTCACCCATGACTGCGTGGCCTTGCACACCTCCGACTCAATCATCAAGTTTGCAGACAACACTACAGTGGTAGGCTTGAATACCAACAACGACGAGAGGGCCTACAGGGAGGAGGTGAGGGCCCTCGGAGTGTGGTGTTAGGAAAATAACCTCACAATGTCAACAAAACAAAGGAGATGATCGTGGACTTCAGGAAACAGCAGAGGGAGCAGCCCCCTATCCACATCGACGGGACAGTAGTGGAGAAGGTGGAAAGTTTTAAATTCCTCGGCATACACATCACGGACAAACTGAAATGGTCCACCCACACAGACAGCGTGGTGAAGAAGGCGCAGCAGCGCCTCTTCAACCACCCAATGTCACAGGAAGGCCAAAAAGATCATCAAGGACAACAACCACCCGAGCCACTACCTGTTCACCCGCTATCATCCAGAAGGTGAGGTCAGTACAGGTGCATCAAAGCGGGGACAGAGAGACTGGAAAACAGCTTCTATCTCAAGGCCATCAGACTGTTAAACAGCCATGACTAACATTGAGTAGCTGCCGCCAACATACTGACTCATCTTTAGCCTCTTTAATAATGAAAAAAAATGTAATAAATGTATCACTAGCCACTTTAAACAATGCCACTTTATATAATATTTACATATCCTACATTACTCATCTCACATGTATATACTGTACTCTATACCATCTACTGCATCTTGCCTATGCCGTTGCTCATTCATATATTTTTATGTACATATTCTTATTCATTCCTTTACACTTGTGTGTATAAGGTAGTTGTTGTGAAATTGTTAGGTTAGATTACTTGTTAGATATTACTGCATGGTAGGAACTAGAAGCACAAGCATTTTGCTACACTAGCATTAACATCTGCTAACCATGTGTATGTGACAAATAAAATTTGATTTAATTTGACAAGATAGGGGGTGGAAGCAGCAATGAGTAGTCTGCCCCACTGCTGCTCTTGTTGTAAGTGAAAATTGAATAGGCCTACCATAACTATTGGTTACAGCATTGAACAACGTGACAATTTCTGTAGTGGTATGAAAACAGTTAGCCAGACTATTAACTCTACTGATAAGCTTACACTCGCCATGTCTGGGTCCAAAGCACTTGAGTCCATCAGTCCATTCATCCATTCTGTCTCCATATACAGAAACACACCAAACGAGCCACTCACCACCACATGACATCTGAAAGTCCCAAACCAAAAACAGAGTGAGCGCTCACCACACCCTTCATTTGATCAGCTCCAAACAAGAAAACCCTCAGATTAACATTGAGAGCACACCAAGTGGACACAGCCATCAGTTCAACGTCTAGTTTTAATTTACATTTGAGAGAGTTGTCAGTTAACGTGAATATGACATAAAATCCAAACAGTTTTCCATGTTGATTCCACATTGATTCCATGTTATCACTTTTATTTTTTTGTTGTTCAAATGATGTGGAAACAACGTTGATTCATGGGATTCCATGGTTGCCGTGGTGCCTAGTGGCAGCGTTGGTAGTTTACTCTATAATTATTTCTTGTAAGTTTTGCTAGGGCAGAAATGGTGTACGGTGTGGTGCTAATGTAGACCTGGGTATCATCAGCGCAGCAGTGGAAATTGATGTTATGATCTCGGAGGATTTGGCCGAGAGGGAGCATGTCAATGAAAAATAGGATTGGCCCCAGCACTGACCCTTTGGGACGTCGCATGTGACTACAGACTCCTCTGATCTGGACCCTCCAATAGTGATGTATTGCTTTCTATTGGAGAGGTAGGAAGAGAGAACCAGTTCAAAGCTGTTCAACAGTTCAGACAGAAGTGTGCTCACTGAGACGCCGCAGCAGGATGATGTGGTCTACCATGTCAAAAGCAGCACTGAGATCTAAGAGGAGGATGCTAGGAGATCCAGAATCAGCAGCCAGCAGTAGGTTGTTGGTAACTTTAACGAGAGCTTTTTCGTTTGATTGCAAGGTCCGGAAGCCAGACTGGAGAACCTTAAACAACTGATTAGATGATAGATGCGTTTAAAGCTGGTTTGCAACCACTTTCTTTGGTACTTTTGATAGGAAGGGGAGATTGGAGATGGGCCTGTAGTTGGATAGGATGTCCTGGTCAAGGTTGGGGTTCTTCTGTAAGGGGGTGACTGCAGTTGTTTTGAAGATCGATGCTACCTCTTCAGGTCAGCGGGGACTTGTTGATCAGGCTGGTGACAAATATAAGTCTATATAAGTCTCTCAAGCTTACGGCCATGAGTCTTCATTCTTCGGAGTTCATCAGTGAACCAAGGAGACAAATGTTGGAATGTTACTTTAGGTGTTTTTTCAGGGACAAGGATGTTCAGAGTATTACTCAGAATGCTGTTATACAGATTGCCCATGTCATCGAGGGCTAGTTCACTGCAGTGGGCTGTATGTGTTCCTGAAAGAGGGATGGGTTAAGTTTCCTCAGGTTGCGGAATTTAATGGTCCTCTTTGGGCAGTGGAGAGGAGTTGGAGCAGTCAGAGACTGTGTCCAAGCCTTGTGGTCAAAGACGCCTAGCTCGATGACACCCAAGTCAGAGACATTGCCAGTGATAATGAAGTCCATGTGTGTTCACGGTTGTGGGTGGGAACATTAGGTTATCAGTTCAGACAACGCCGAGATAAAAGAGGTGCATGTCTTGGGGGGGCAGTAAACAAGAATAACACTGAGAGGATTTGGTTGTTTACATTTAAAAGCAAGGCACTCAAGCAACAGTCAGTGGGTTTTATATAAAGCAGTCTCTGCATAAAACTGCAAGGCTTCCACCATGGCAGTGGCTGCACACATTTTCAATGTATTTGTATCCAGGCGGAACTGCTTCATTAAGATGGTAAAAGTCACCCTTTCTGTGCCATGTTTCAGTGAGGCAGATAATTTCAAAATCATTGTCAGAGATAAACTCATACAGAGAGTTTTTCTTTAAGGATTGTAGAGTGCAAAACGTGTGGAGGCATTGGTGGAAACAGATTCATTGCATTTTGGTTGGTCCACTGTGCTCTGTCTGGCTGTATTGGCTTGGAGTGGGTGAAGTCAATTGCCTGAGGATCAGCCTGCAGAACTGGCAAGTGATCTTTATTGTCCAACTCTGGAACACTGCAAGAGCACACAATAGGCTTTAATTTGATGATCAATTTCTTGTTGACCTCGCTATCTGCATGTTTTCCGTAGGATCCTGTATTGGATAATGTTGTTCTTGAGCTCCTTGCACACGGTTGTTTTAATCAGTTAAAAACTTATTTGGAATCATTTTGTGTAATGGAGGAAAGTTGCTGCCATTTCTTAAGCTTTGGTCCAGCCTTCGGTCCAGGAGATGAGATAAGATGAGAGGAAGATCTAGTCTGGAATTCAAATCCAAACAATTACAGTGGCTTGCAAAAGTATTTACCCCGCTTGGCATGTTTCCTATTTTGTTGCCTTACAACCTGGAATTAAAATAGATTTGGGAGTTTGTATCATTTGAGTTATACAACATGCCTACCACTTCAAAGATGCAAAATATTTTTTATTGTGAAACAAGCAAGAAATAAGACCAACAACTGAAAACTTGAGCGTGCATAACTATTCACCCCCCCAAAATCAATACTTTGTAGTGCCACCTTTTGCAGCAATTACAGCTGCAAGTCTCTTGGGGTATGTCTCTATAAGCTTGGCACATCTAGCCACTGGGATTTTTGCCCATTCTTCAAGGCAAAACTGCTCCAGCTCCTTCAAGTTGGATGGGTTCCACTGGGGTACAGCAATCGTTAAGTCATACCACATATTCTCAATTGGATTGAGGTCTGGGCTTTGACTAGGCCATTCCAAGACATTTAAATGTGTCATGACGTTGCCCTCTTTGGGTACAGCGGGCACCATGGAGGAGATTATCTCCTCATGGCCTCTATAGAGAGAGAGAGAGAGTGAGTTTTCATAGAGAGAACAAAGGAATTTATTCCACCTCACAGAACTTGAGGTCCGAACAACATTTATGTTCTGGAGAAGATATAAAAGATCAGTGAAGAATCCAGCTACGAACTAGTCCGTTTGGTACAATTTTGTGAAACTCATGGGAGACAATACGGCCTCATTACCATAACGCTGTTTATATAATGGCCTCAGTTATGAGGCTTACATCTAATTGTTGTATAAAATGAATGAGTGAGGATGATACTGTTTGTGAAACTGTGTAATGTGATTTTGGACTGTTTAATGAAGGACACTCCAATTCCCTTTGGAGTTTTACTAAATCAGAGGACCGCCCATGAGCACAGTTATGGTCGGGCATCCTGGGACAGGCCCTTTTCTGCTCTTCCGAATAAAACCCCCACCTGGGTTTTCTATCAAGAGACCAGCTTACCTCGATAACGAGAGGGCCATGGTTTGAGTAGATGGCTGAATCTTTTAACCATACCACGTGGTTAAACTCTTAGACTATTGATACCGACAGAATAAGAACAAGTCTTTGATATTAATTACTAGTCTGCAGCTAGGAATTCTGTATCATTGAACGCGAAATACAGTTGTGGAGAAGTACAGATCAGGGTTGGGTTATAGGGCACATCCCCCTATCATTTCTTTGTAACCATATCTTGTTTGTTATGCATTCCTGTGAGTACTTAGTTAGTAAATAAATTATTTTAAGACAATTGATGTATGGATGACTCATAGTGAAGACTGGGTTTGTGCAGATAACCAACAATTTACGACGTTTGGAATGAGACTAACGTGAGGTAAATAATATGTCATTAATCAGAAGACTAAGTGATCAGATATTACATATCTGAAAGTTAATAGAAATTATAACTTTATAATTTGAATATTTTCCTTGGTGCCCCGACTTCCTAGTTAATTACAGTTACATGATTAATCAGTTTAATCGCGTAATAATAATTACAGAGAGTTATTTGACAAATAAGTCTTCAGTTTAATGATGCCAAAGACACGACAAATGTTTCCCCTTAAACCACTTGAGTGTTGCTTTAGCAGGTCATTGTCCTGCTGGAAGGTGAACCTCTGTCCCAGTCTTAAATCTATGGAAGACTGAAACAGATTTCCCTCAAGAATTTCTCTGTATTTAACGCCATCCATCATTCCTTCAATTCTGACCAGTTTCCCAGTCCCTGCCCATGAAAAACATCCCCAAAGCATGATGCTACCACCACCATGCTTCACTGTGGGGATGGGGTTCTCGGGGTGATGGGGTGTTGGTTTTGCGCCAGACATAGCGTTTTCCTTGATGGCCAAAAAGCTCAATTTTAGTCTCATCTGACCAGAGTACCTTCTTCCATATGTTTGGAGAGTCTCCCACATGCCTTTTGGTGAACACCAAACATGTTTTCTTATTTTTTTCTTTAACTTCTTATGGCTGAAGGGGCAGTATTGAGTAGCTTGGATGAAAGGTGCACAGAGTAAATGGCCTGCTCCTATGTCATAGTTGCTAATATATGCATATTATTATTAGTATTAGATAGAAAACACTCTGCGGTTTCTAAAACTGTTTGAATTATGTCTGTGAGTATAACAGAACTCATATGGCAGGCAAAAACCTGAGAAGTTCCACTTCCTGTTTGGATATTTTCTGGAGGTGCCAGATTCTCACCCAATCTCTCATTGAAAATACAGAGAGATATGGATGGGTTTTCACTTCCTACGGCTTCCACTAGATGTCAACAGTCAGTAGAACTTTGTCTGATGACTCTAATGTGAAGGGGGGCCGAATGAGACAGGAATGAGTAATCACTTCCATGAGGTGCCCACGCATTGAACTGGCGCGTTCATGTGAGAGTGAGCTCCGTTCCATCGGTCAATTGAAGTCGATGTAATTCTCCGGTTGGAACGTTATTCAAGATGTATATTAACAACATTCTAAAGATTGATTCAGTACATCGTTTGACATGTTTCTACTGACTGTAACGGAACTGTTGGACATTTCGTCATGTTATAGTGGACGCGCTTTGAGACTTTGGTTAGGGCGTTTGGTAAACAATTTGAAAGTAGCTAATTGGACATAAATAACGGACATTACCGAACAAATCAAGCATTTATTGTGGACCTGGGATTCCTAGGACTGCATTCTGATGAAGTTCAAAGGTAAGGAAACATTTATCATGTATTTTCTGGTTTCTGTTGACCCCAACATGGCGGCTAATTTGGCTATTGTTCTGAGCTCCGTCTCAGATTATTGCATGGTTTATATTTCCGTAAAGTTTTTTTGAAATCTGACACAGCGGTTGCATTAAGGAGAGGTATATCTATAATTCCATGTCTATAACTTGCAATATCATGTACATTTATGATGAGTATTTCTGTTGAAACGATGTGGCTATGCAAAATCACTTGATGTTTTTGCAACTAGTGAATCTAACGCGCCAATGTAAACTGAGATTTTTTTTATATAAATATGAACTTTATCAAACAAAACATGCATGTATTGTGTAACATGAAGTCCTATGAGTGTCATCTGATGAAGATAATCAAAGGTTAGTGATTAATCTTATCTCTATTTCTGGTTTTTGTGAAAGCTATCTTTCGCTGGAAAAATGGCTGTGCTTATTGTGGTTTTGTGGTGACCTAACATAATCGTTTGTAGTGCTTTCGCTGAAAAGCATATTTGAAATCGGACACTTTGGTGGGATTAACAACAAGATTACCTTTAAAATGATACAAGACACATGAATGTCTGAGGAATTTTAATTATGAGATTTCTGTTTGAATTTGGTGCCCTGCACTATCACTGGCTGTTGTCATATCGATCCCGGTAGCGGGATTGCTGCCATAATTAAGCAATGGCTTTCTTCTGGCCACTCTTCCGTAAAGCCCAGCTCTGTGGAGTGTACGGCTTAAAGTGATCCTATGGACAGATTCTCCAATCTCTGCTGTGGAGCTTTGCAGCTCCTTCAGGGTTCTCTTTGGTCTCTGTTGCCTCTCTGATTGGTGCCCTCCTTGCCTGGTCTGTGAGCAGCCCTCTCTTGGCAGGTTTGTTGTGGTGCCATATTCCTTCCATTTTTTATTAATGGATTTAATGGTGCTCTGTGGGATGTCAAAGTTTCAGATATTTTTTTATAACCCAACTCTGATCTGTACTTCTCCACAACTTTGTCCCTTGCCTGTTTGGAGAGCTCCTTGGTCTTCATGGTTCCGCTTGCTTGGTGGTGCCCTTTGCTTAATGGTGTTGCAGACTCTGGGGCCTTTCAGAACGGGTGGATATATACTGAGATCATGTGACAGATCATGTGACACTTAGATTGCACACAAGTGGACTTTATTGATCTAATTATGTGAATTATTCTGAAGGTAATTGGTTGCACCAGATCTTATTTAGGGGCTTCGTAGCAAAGGGGGTGAATACATATGCATGCACCACTTTTCTGTAAAAAAGAAAATTGCATTTTTCAAAATACTTTTTTTTTTTTTTCATTTCACTTCACCAATTTAGACTATTTTGTGTATGTCCATTACATGAAATCCAAATAAAAATACATTTAAATTACAGGTTTTAATGCAACAAAATAGGAGAAACTGTCACGCCCTGGCCTTAGTTATCTTTGTTTCTCTTTATTATTTTAGTTAGGTTAGGGTGTGACATGGGGGATGTATGTGTTTTGTATTGTCTAGGGGTTTTGTATGTTTATTGGGCAGTGTCTAGTCTAGGTGTTTGTATGTCTATGGCTGCCTAGATTGGTTCTCAATTAGAGGCAGCTGTTGATCATTGTCTCTGATTGGGAACCATATTTAGGCAGCCATATTCGTTGGGTATTTCGTGGGTTATTGTCTATGTCAGTTGCCTGTGTCTGCATTGTTTAGCTTTAGCGTCACGTTCGTCGGTTTGTTGTTTTGTTTAGTTTGTCAAGTGTTCTTCGTTTCGTGTCATTAAACGTAGTATGTATTCACTTCACGCTGCGCCTTGGTCCTCCTCTCTTCCACCATACGACGATCGTGACAGAAACGCAAAGGGGGATGAATACTTTTGCAAGGCACTATAGCTAGTTGATTGTAGAAGTAAGCTAATATGTTGTCTAGTTTAACGTTTTCAGTTTAAATAACTACATTTTTGTATTCAGTTCTTGATTAGCTTTCAAAAAAAATAAAAGTTGATAATAATGCACATAAAATCACTCATTAGCTGCCTAGAGGACATCAGTGCATGAATGAAAGAGAACTTCATCTAGTTGAACAGTAGCAAGACTTTGGCTATGTTTATTGGGACACCCAAGCAGGTCACCAGTGCTGGAAACATCTGCCCTACAATCAATGGCCAGGCCATCCACCTGTCCTTTGTCATCTCCAACCTATGAGTCAAGTTAGATCCTTCTCTATCCACATAAAACACATTTTTACATCGTAAAAACATTGCCTGGGTCATACCATCACTCTCCCCTGCCAGATGCAGAGAAACTCATCCATGCCTTCATCTTCTCACTGATCAACTACGGCAATGCGCTGTTCGGGGTCCTCCCAGCCAAATCACTACAGAGGCTCCAACTAATCCAGAACAATGCTGCCAGGGTCCTTACCAGGACCAAGAATTCAGACCACATCACTGCTGTCTCACTAAATAAATACTCTAAACTACCATTTCCTAACAGAAGTGGCCTACTGAAACTATTGGTTGTATGTAAACTACATGATAAATACAACTTATTTCAATGTACCTCTTTATTATTCATAATGAACAATGTCCTAGGATTAAAAGCACTTAAGGCCAATTTGCATCCAAGAAATCCATATAGGCCTACAATGGTTTGTACTGGTTTGACATTGTAGTGTATGCAATTGCATTAGTCTAATATCTAAATTAGCAGCTTATTAGAGATGGTGTATTTCATCAGAATACTCTCACGGGCCTCATCCATACTTATGCAAATAATCAAAATGGTAGGACTTTGCTATAAGATAACTGTCAGCTAGACGATCAAGGCTAGTTTAGGCATACTGGGAATTGAAAGTGATCCAAACTCACAGAGGGATCCCTAACTTGTTTTTTCAACGGAAATCCAATTTGATAATTGATCGAAAGTTCTGGACAACATGTAATCAACATTGAGCATAAAGGCCTTGTGATGAAGTGAGTGCTAGGGATCTCAACACAAACGTAGTCCACTCTCTAGCTGCCTCCCACCAATTCTGGGGCACACTTTCATTGTTTCATTGTGTGAATTATTTCCAGTTTGTTAAATATTGATTAATTCCCCACTAACTATATCACCAGTATTGAATTTACCGTTAAATCTCTGCATTAGCAGTAGCCTAATCTAGAATGTTAGTGTTTTATTACATCGGTAATTTCTGTTCATGAAAATATTATTGTAATGAATACTCAGGGAGAAAAAGGCGCAGAGCGCGGCAAATGCTTATTAAACCTTCGCAGAACGCAGGAATCGTGGTCGCAGGCAATGGTCAAACACAGGTAGGTAGTCAAAAACAAACAATACCTCACAACCATCCAGACAGAAAGTTCTGAACTAAATAGGGAGCTGATGAGACCAGGTGAGAAATGAACACAGGTGAAATCAATTAACAAAAATGTAAGACAAGGCTAAGCTCAAGAACACAAAGAAAAAGAACAGAAGGTTGACAAAGAAAAGAAAAGCAGAACCTTACAATTATCACATAAATTTACTGTTCTCATTCTCGTAGTGGACACTTCGATTATTGTGGATAGTCAGATTAGAATAATAGTTTGAAATTAGGCTACCTGGTGGACCTCTTAAGGATCGGACCCTTTCTTTCAATTTTCGCCTAAAATGACATACCCAAATCTAACTGCCTGTAGCTCAAGACCTGAAGCAAGGATATGCATATTCTTGATTCCATTTTAAAGGAAACACTTTGAAGTTTGTGGAAATGTGAAATTAATGTAGGAGAATATAACACATTAGATCCTTTTCAAAAATAAATTGTTCCATAATCTTTGAAATGCAAGAGATAGGCCACATATTGAGTTAGGATGCTTGGTGTAACTTAGATTGTGTCAACAAGATGGCAGCAATGTGTGTGCAAAGTTTCAGACTGATCCAGTGAATAATTACATCACTACACAATATTTTGTATCAAGTCTGCCAGGAGTTTTCCCAAACGTGCCGAATTGGTCAATTTACACATTTTCAAGAACATAACTATAGAGAACATACAAATATGCTATGGTAATAAAAAAAATGTACACACTCCCAGGAATGTCATACATGATGAATCATTAGCTTCCCTACAGAAAATACACTAACTTTCACACATCAAGCAAAACTATGCTGCATTTTATCTCTGGGACTCTCAGGATGACAAATCAGAGCAAGATTACTGAATTTAAGTACATTATTTAACTTCAGAGGTGAATGTATCAAACCAGTTGCTGTGATGAAAGTGTTTTGTTGTTGTGCACTATCCTAAAACAATAGTATGATATACTGTAAATTGGACACTGCAGTTAGATTAACAAGAATTTAAGCTTTCTGCCCATATAAGACATGTCTATGTCCCGGAAAGTTGGCTGGTGTATACAACATTTTCTAGTCACATTATCGCATATTGAGCAACAACCGTCCCGGTTTAGGGGCACAGATCCCTAAAGGTAAAAAAATGCAGAAAATCATGTTATTTTTGCAAAGCCAAATTGATTCTGAGTTCGGACATAGAAAGTTTGTATGTAAAAACAAATTTTAAGATGCATACTTTCAGTTTTCACTTGCTTGCATAAGAGGAAGGGTTGCGCTAACGGTGCTGGCACATGTGCCGATCAAATGCACTTCTGGAATGCCGATTTAAGCTAATTGCATGTCCTAATAATTCAAAAGATTGTTCAGAATACCAGGTGTTTTAATCGGCAGATGCTTACTTCGATTTTGAACTTACGCCAATTAAGATAAGCAGAGTAAAGTGTTTACATGACTATTGCCATACTCGGCCTACTGACATAAGCAGTTTAATGTTGAATTATTAGTGTGCATGTAAACATACACATTTGGGAATAATAACATATTGTACGGGATACAGTGGTACTGTAGTGAAGCCATCTCTATAGTAATGCAAGATCTCTTTCATGATCATGTGAAACGCCAATTGCTATGGAAATGCTGGATGTGTTTTTCAATGATGTTAAAGTTAATTATGATGGAACTATGATGGTGTAACGAGTGACGCTCTCCTCATCCTCGGATGAGGTGAGGAGAGAAGGATCTTCAGACCAAAACGCAGGCTCAGGGAAATAAGCCATCTTTATTAACAACGATGATGGCAAACACGAAACGAAACAAAACACTTTCCAAACTACAAAATAACAAAACGACGTTGACGAAACCTGAACATAAACTTATATAACTAAACATAAACTTACGTACAGGAAACAGACGACATCGAAACGAAAACGAAACAAACAAACGCTACAGTCCAGTGTGGTACGAACAAACATACTGACACAGGAGACAATCACCCACAAACAAACAGTGAGAATGCCCTACCTAAATATGACTCTTAATTAGAGGCAAACGCAAACCACCTGCCTCTAATCAAGAGCCATACCAGGCAAACCAAAACCAACATAGAAACAGATAACATAGAATGCCCACCCAACCTCACGTCCTGACCAACTAACACACAAAAACTAACATAAATAGGTCAGGAACGTGACAGTACCCCCCCCACAAGGTGCGAACTCCGGACGCACCAGCACAAAGTCTAGGGGAGGGTCTGGGTGGGCATCTAACCACGGTGGTGGTTCAGGCTCGGGGCGCGGTTCCCACCCCACCATAATCCATCCTAACTTCCTCCCTCCAAGAATGTCCACCCTCTTTTGACCCCCACAAAATTCCCTTAACAACATATCTAATAGGGACAACACCGGGACAGAGAGATAAATCAAGAAAGAGGGATAGATAAGAATATAGAGATAGATGAAGATAGAGAGGGAGATTAGGATAGAGGGGCAACTCCGGACTGAAAGGCAGCTCCGGACAGAGAGACAGCTCTGGACTGATGGGCAGTTCTGGGTATCCAGCCTTTTCAGGCTGAAGGACAGCTCATGGCTGACTGACGAATCTCGATGCTCATGGCAGGCTGACGGCTCTCGACGCTCATGGCAGGCTGACGGCTCTCGACGCTCATGGCAGGCTGACGGCTCTCGACGCTCATGGCAGGCTGACGGCTCTCGACGCTCATGGCAGGCTGACGGCTCTCGACGCTCATGGCAGGCTGACGGCTCTCGACGCTCATGGCGCTCTGACGGCTCTGGCTGCTCATGGCGCTCTGACGGCTCTGGCTGCTCATGGCTCGCTGGCGGCTCTGGCAGATCCTGTCTGGTTGGCGGCTCTGGCAGATCCTGTCTGGTTGGCGGCTCTGGCAGATCCTGTCTGGTTGGCGGCTCTGGCAGATCCTGTCTGGTTGGCGGCTCTGGCAGATCCTGTCTGGTTGGCGGCTCTGGCAGATCCTGTCTGGCTGACGGCTCTAGCGGCTCCTGTCTGGCTGATGGCTCTAGCGGCTCCTGTCTGGCTGACGGCTCTGTAGGCTCATGGCAGACGGGCGGCTTTGCAGGCTCATGGCAGACGGGCAGCTTTGCAGGCTCCTGGCAGACGGATGGCTCAGACGGCGCTGGGGAGACGGATGGCTCAGATGGCGCTGGGGAGACGGATGGCTCAGATGGCGCTGGGGAGACGGATGGCTCAGATGGCGCTGGGGAGACGGATGGCTCAGATGGCGCTGGGGAGACGGATGGCTCTGGCCGGATATGGCGCACTGTAGACCTGGTACGTGGTGCCGGAACTGGAGGCACCGTGCTAATGATAAGCACCTTCCTACTAGTGCGGGGAGCAGGGACAGGGCACACTGTATTCTCAAAGCCTACTCTATCCCTGATGCGTGGTACCGGCACTGGTGACACCGGGCTGAGGACAAGCACATCAGGATTAGTAGGGGGAGAAGATACAGTGGGTTCAGGGCTCTGGAGACGCACAGGTAGCTTAGTGCGTGGACCCGGAACTGGAGGCACCGGGCTAGATACACGCACTACAGGGAGAGTGCGTGGAGGAGGAACAGGGCTCAGGATACGCACTGGTAGCCTAGTGCGTAGTGTATACACTGTAGGTACTAGGCTGGGGCGGGGAGGTGGTGCCGGAAATACCGGACCGTGGAGGCGTACTGGCACTCTTGAGCATTGAGCTTGCCCAACCTTACCTGGTTGAATGCTCCCGGTTGCCCGACCAGTGCGGGGAGGTGGAATAACCCGCACCGGCCTATGTAGGCGAACCGGGGAAACCATGCGTAAGGCAGGTGCCATGTATGCCGGCCCGAGGAGACGCACTGGAGACCAGACGCGTTGAGCCGGCCTCATGACACCTGGCTCAATACCCAATCTAGCCCTACCAGTGCGGGGAGGTGGAATAACCCGCACTGGGCTATGCACTCGTACAGGAGACACCGTGCGCTCTACTGCGTAACACGGCGCCTGCCCGTACTCCCGCTCTCCACGGTAAGCCTGGGAAGTGGGCGCAGGTCTCCTACCTGCCCTTGGCCCACTATCTCCTAGCCCCCCCCCAAGAAATTTTTGGGAATTACTCACGGGCTTTTTTGGCTTCCGTGCCAGACGCGTTCCCTCATAGCTCCGGTTCCTCTCCCCGGTAGCCTCTGCTCTCCTCAGTGCCTCCACCTGTTCCCATGGCTTTTCGGGCTTCCAGCCACGTCTCCTTGCTGCCTCCTCAAACCACCGTTCCTGGGCTTTAGCTGCCTCCCTCTCTTCCTGAGAACGGCGATTTTCTCCTGCCTTAGCCCAGGGACCTTCTCCATTCATTATCTGTTCCCATGTCCAGAAATCCTTGTTTTTCTCCTGTCCTTTTCTCCGTTTATTTTTCCCTTGCCGCTTGGTCTTAGTTTGGTGGGTGATTCTGTAACGAGTGACGCTCTCCTCATCCTCGGATGAGGTGAGGAGAGAAGGATCTTCAGACCAAAACGCAGGCTCAGGGAAATAAGCCATCTTTATTAACAACGATGATGGCAAACACGAAACGAAACAAAACACTTTCCAAACTACAAAATAACAAAACGACGTTGACGAAACCTGAACATAAACTTATATAACTAAACATAAACTTACGTACAGGAAACAGACGACATCGAAACGAAAACGAAACAAACAAACGCTACAGTCCAGTGTGGTACGAACAAACATACTGACACAGGAGACAATCACCCACAAACAAACAGTGAGAATGCCCTACCTAAATATGACTCTTAATTAGAGGCAAACGCAAACCACCTGCCTCTAATCAAGAGCCATACCAGGCAAACCAAAACCAACATAGAAACAGATAACATAGAATGCCCACCCAACCTCACGTCCTGACCAACTAACACACAAAAACTAACATAAATAGGTCAGGAACGTGACAGATGGTGATACAATATGGAGCACAATTATCATCATGAATATTAAGGCTATATGCACTACATGGTACACACATAGACACTAAACCGTGCAAATTGGCGGAGTTATTATTTATTTGGACATCACACATTATAGTCTTACTCTTATACAGACATCGTACACACTCTCACTAAATCACATCCAATATCATTCACATCAACTTACTCAGATTTACGACACACATAATTTATTGTCTCAATTTTCTAACATCTGTGGCATTGGCTCACAGGCAAACAGGCAAGGGAATAAAACATATAATACCAGAACCTATTTCTTGAATTCTAAATATCAGACATTTGAAAGCACTAGTTTTGACCTTCATAATACCTCTGATGGCAGTAACTTTACAAGCACTAATTATGGTCAATTTAGACTGAGAATAGTATCTAGTTATGGTAAGGGGTGAAATAAGTATAGCCAGTTATAATTGTAACGGATTAGCAGATTATTAAAAAAAAAAATCAGTCTTTACTTAGCTACAAGAAAAGGAATATAACATATATTGTTTACATCCTTAGATGAAGTTGTGTGGAAAAAGGAATGGGGTGGTGAAATTATTTTCTGTCATGGACAAAGGAACTCAAGAGGTGTGATGATATTTATTAACAAAAAAATTGTGCAAATAGTTAGGAATGATTTGCAAGGAAGGTGGATCTTTTTTAATATGAAAGTGGACGAAAAAGAGATTTGGCTCATTGCTCTATATTGTCCAAATCAGGATGATCCATACTTCTTCGAAAATATTTATACCAATTTATTGAACCTACAGGCAACAAAATATCAAATCATTATGGTAGGAGACTATAACACAGTGTTAACTACCTCAATGGACCGTAAAGGAAATCACTCTACAAACTATCATCACCGTGCCCTTAAGGAAATCACAAATATTATGGGCACATTAGGAATAGTGGATATTTGGAGACTAAAAACTCAAAAGAGGAGACTTAATCAAGCTAGTCGTCTTGACTACTTTCTTGTCTCTTTCTCTCTTGCATCAAAGGTTAAAAACGTTTCAATAGGAAACAGAATGCGATCTGATCATCATCTAATTGGACTTCACATAACTCTTATAGAATTTCCATGTGGACGGGCATTGTCACGGTCGTTGAATGAAGAGGACCAAGGTGCAGCGTGGTAAGCGTACATATTCCTGTATTTCATATGACGCCGACAAAAGGCTAAAGTGAAGCTAAAGGCTACAGTGCCAACAAACAAAGACAACCTCCCACAAAGACAGGTGGGAAAAAGGGTCCCTGATTGAGAACCCTACCCGGCCAAAACATAGAAATACAAATAATAGAACATAGAATACCCACCCCAAATCACACCCTGACTAAACCAAATAGAGACACAAAAAGGATCTCTAAGGTCAGGGTGTGGCAGGGATATTGAAAATTTTATCAAAGTTTAAAGGAGGACAACTTATTTTTAACTAAGACAAAATAATTTATAAGTTAATTTTTCCAGTATAATATAGGAACAGCAAATCCACTTGTTGTTTGGAATACCTTTAAATGTACCTTCAGAGGTCATTCAATTCAATATTCATCAATAATAAAAAATTTAAAAGGCAGTTTCTGGCTAAAGAGACAAGACTAACATAGAAAATACATGAACTAATAGTACTTGAGGATAGCAATAAAAACTACTACTGAGATACAAAATAAGTTACAGGAAAAACATAAAGAACTTGAGGCACTTATTCAAGAATGATCTAATGTAATCTATTACAAATATAAAGCAAACTGGATGGAATATGGAGAAAAATGCACAAAATTCTTCCTGAATCTCCAACACAGGAATGCTAACAAAAATAATTTGCAGAAAATCGTTACTGAAGACAGTCATCTATGATTCTCCAAATTATATTTTAAAAGACTAAAAGACGAAGCTAAATATTTTAAGCAGATGTTCTTTTTTCCGTCTCATCCTCTCCCACTGATTGAAGATTACTGTAAGGAATTCTTTCCAAATAATACAAAAAATGTCAAATTAACAAATGTACAGAGAGATCAGTGTAAAGGCTAAATTACAAAGGAATAACTTTTTTGAGGCTATTAAATCTTTTCAGTCTGGAAAAATCCCAGGGCTTGATGGCATACCGGTAGAAGTATAGCAAGTATTATTTTTTTTATACTAAAAGCTCCATTGTTAGATTGTTTTAACTACTCCTATAGAAATGGTAGTCTGTCAGGTACTCAGCAGGAAGGTCTGGTTTCACTATTATTAAAACAAGACCCAGATGGCAAATATAAATATCCAGTCTATCTAAAAAACTGGAGGCCCCTTACACTTCTATGTTGTGATAAAAAAAATACTAGTGAAATACATAGCACTCAGAATTAAAAGGGTTTTACCAGGTATTGTTCATCCTGATCAGACAGGTTTTTTACATGGACGGTACATTGGAGATAATATACGACAACTACTAGAAATAATAGAACATCATGAAACATATAAGATGCCAGGCCTGGTATTTATAGTTGATTTTGAAAAGAAATTTAATAAAGTAAGACTGGATTTGATTTATGAATGCCTGGATTTTTTCAATTTTGGTGATTCTCTTATTAAATGGGGAAAAGTAATGTATAGCAACCCCAGGTGTAAAATAGTAAATAACGGCTACTTCTCAGAGTTTTGAATTGTCAAGAGGAGTTAAACATGGCTGTTCGCTGTCACCATATCTATTCGTCATGGCCATCGAAATGCTAGATATTAAAATCAGCCATCCGTCTGTCCCGAGCCGTTAGAGCCGTCCGTCAGTCAGGAGCCGCTAGAGCCGTCCGTCAGTCAGGAGCTGCCAGAGCCGCCAGCCAGTCAGGAGCTGCCAGAGCCGCCAGCCAGTCATGAGCCGCCAGCCAGTCATGAGCCGCCAGCCAGTCATGAGCCGCCCTCCAGTCATGAGCCGCTCTCCAGTCATGAGCCGCTCTCCAGTCATGAGCCGTCCTCCAGTCATGAGCCGCCCTCCAGTCATGAGCTGCCCTCCAGTCATGAGCTGCCACTCAGTCCGGAGCTGCCACTCAGTCCGGAGCTGCCACTCAGTCCGAAGCTGCCCTTCAGTCCAGAGCTGCCTCTCTGTCCGAAGCTGCTTTTCAGTCCGGAGTTGCCCCTCTGTCGTGAGTTGCCCCTCTGTCGTGAGCTACCTCTCTGTCTTGAGCTACCTCTCTGTCTTGAGCGACCTCTCTGTCTTGAGCGACCTCTCTGTCTTGAGCTACCTCTCTGTCCTGAGCTACCTCTCTGTCCTGAGCTATCTCCTCTATCTAGGGGGGGCCTTGGTGAAGGTTCCTAGACCAAGGTCGGGGGCGAGGGTCGCCACTCAAAGGACGCTAAGGAGGGGGACAAAGACAGTGGTAGAGTGGTGTCATCGTCCTGCTCCGGAGCCGCCACCGCGGACAGATGCCCACCCAGACCCTCCTCTTGAGTTTTAGGGGTGCGTTCGGAGTCCGCACCTCAAAAGGGGGGTATTGTAACGTCCTGACCAGAGTTCTCATGTGTTTTGCTTGTTTCGTGTTGGTCAGGACATGAGCTGGGTGGGAATTCTATGTTGTGTGTCTAGATAGTCTGTTTCTGTGTCCAGCCTAATATGGTTCTCAATCAGAGGCAGCTGTCAATCGTTGTCCCTGATTGAGAATCATATATAGGAGGCTTGTTTTGTGTTGGGATTTTGTGGGTGATTGTTTCCTGTCTCTGTGTTTTGTCTGCACCAGATAGGGCTGTCTCGGTTTTCACATTTGTTATTTTGTTACTTGTATTAGTGTTACCGTTTATTCGTCTAATTAAACATGTTGAACACTAGCCGCGCTGCATTTTGGTCCTCTCCTTCACCTATGGAAGAAAACCGTGACAAGGACAGGTTAACCCTGATTCAGAGGCTATTTATTTTTGCTGTTGCCAGTGTATTATATTGTAAATCTAAGATGAAGATGTGCTGTATATTTTGTATTATCTTCACATTTGGATCACATAAAAAAAAGTCTACACTTTGAGCACTTCAACCTGCCTTGACTTCTGCTGATAAATATCCTGCCCTTACAATATCCTGCCCTTACAATATTTTTACAGGCCAATACATTGAATATCTAGAATCATCGGATGCAATACAGGAGATATTCCAAAAAGTTTAGTCTCTACATGCTTCACAAATATGTTTAAGGTATTACATAGGCTTCCTACAAGTGTGTTACTCTCTAACATTGTATCATTATATTATCTCTCCTGCTCATGAAACATACTAAAAAGCCTGCACTCTCCCTGTGGTTGCCAGGTTAGTTGAGGGATAGAGAGGGGCTTAGTTGAGTAGAGGGGCTGGAGGCTGGGTCGGAGAGTGGTGCAGGGTGGAGGGGTGGGGAAAGTCATCCAGTCTGGTTTTAGCTCATTGCTCTGCAGTAATATCAACCCTCCCTGCAGAGATGTGTGGCCAGTGGTGTGGGACCTCTAGGAAGGCATTGGCCCTGGCAACTGGCCCTGATTAGTTTCTCCAGTCTCCAGAACTCCTCTTAGTACACGGCATTAACCTAGGACACGACAGAATGACCTCCAACCAGACCGTGGCATTAACCCTATGTATGCACACATGCACACATACGTAAACAACTATACCCCTACGGGTAACACCTAGTTTACAGTGCTAAAACAACAGGGTAACGTCCAGAAGTTAACAGGAAACAGGGAAATAAGACGGCAACGAACGCCGTAATAACCTGTTCGTAGTTAGTATGTAGCTGCTAAATTCTGGCATAAAGTTATATGAATGTTCCTGATTGTTATGACGAAGCTATCATTTGTTACTGAAGAACTATCAATAATAGAGGGTAATAAGCAAAGGTTATGTAGTAAGTAATTTAGACCATTTCCCATCTTCTCAGCAGCACCGTCTATACTTATTAAGAATGTACTTGGAATTTTTCTAGAAGGATTGTTTATTTAACAGAAACGTTTGAGGAACTGGTCATTTCTTTATACTGTAGTTCCAGTGTACCCACTATTCTAAAGCAAATCATGTACTTTACTGATACTTTCTTTATAGCTTTACCTTTAGGTACATCAGATTTAATTTCATGCAATTACTCCACAGACAGATGAACACAAGCACAAGTTATTCATCTGCTATGTTCATTAATGGAACTTCATTTATTGTTAGTGTAGCCGGTCTGGGCCTACATGTGAATGCGCTGGCTACTGCTCTCTGGCTTCGGTTCTGCATTGTGCATGTAGATTTTCTGGACACAGGGCACACTGCCGCCGGTTAGGTTATTTTATTACTGGATGAGATTGAATAACTGCAGTGAATAAATGCAATGCAAAGCAATTACATACAATGGCGAGCCTCTCTATGCTGTACACACCTCTCCTCAGCAAGCATCAAGGCAGACTCATATAACAGATTTGATAGACAACAGTACATGACCAAACGTATGTGGACACCGGCTCATTGAACATCTCATTCCAAAATCATGTGCATTAATATGGATA
This sequence comes from Salvelinus fontinalis, assembly GCF_029448725.1. Lineage (NCBI taxonomy): Eukaryota > Metazoa > Chordata > Actinopteri > Salmoniformes > Salmonidae > Salvelinus > Salvelinus fontinalis. The sequence continues at coordinate 34,469,241 of NC_074670.1, forward strand.
TGGTCATTAATATGGTCCCCCCTTTGCTGCTATAACAGCCTCCACTCTTCTGGGAAGTCTTTCCACTAGATGTTGGAACATTGATTTAAGGTTAGGATTAGCCTTGTGCTTAAAGTTAGGGTTCAGAGTGCATGCTTGTCTGACCTTACTCCAGACCAATGCAATCCATCAGATTCTCATCAATGCTGTGAATTTCCAGCATTCAAGTGCTGTGAATTTCATGTCTGCCTTTTGCAATTGAGAATCACTCTGTGATGGATTGCTTTGGTCTGGAGTAATATTGGCCTGTGTGGCGCAGGAGTCTAGGGCACTGTATAGCGGTGCTAGAGGTGTCACTACAGACCCTGGTTTGTTCCCAGGCTGTGTCACAACTGGCCGTGATCGGGAGTCCTATTATACACAATTATAAATAAGAATTTGTTCTTAACTGACTTGCCTAGTTAAAAAAAGGTAAAATAAAACAATATATATATATATATATCAGACCAGCATGCATTCCTTCTCCTGCTCTGCTTTGATGCTTACAGAAGGGAGGTGTGTATTTACAAGTGCTCTGGTGTATTATATAGGGTGTCCAATCAAAAACACATATTTTAACCAATGGGTAAAATACTAAGTTAATTGTGTAGATAATCCTCCCAGAAAACGAATGGTCCAAACCTTATGTCTCTATCATAATTCATTCAAAATAGTTTTTACCCTTGTAGGATGGCCAAAAATAGGGTGACTAAATCAATAGAGACACACAGTGGAGGTGTCATAATACACAATAAACCTAGTGGTCAAACAATAGTTATTCCACCACTCATTTTTCACAAAGGGTATTTTAGATACACTTAAAACCTCTACGGGATTGGTGTCCCTATACCGGGACGGCTGATGCTAACGTGAGCTAACGTGCGCTACTGTGACTGGAATTATGTTGTAAGTAACAGCAAACTTTCCAGGACATAGACATGTCTTATATGGGCAGATAGCTTAAATTGGTGTTAATCTAACTGCACTGTCCAATTTACAGTAGCTGTTACATTGAAAAAATAACATGCTATTGTTTAGGAGAGTGCACAACAACAAAACACTTTTATCACAGCAACTGGTTTGATACATTCTCCTCTGAAGGTAAATAATGTACTTGCATTCAGTAATCTTGCTCTGATTTGTCATCCTGAGGGTCCCAGAGATAAAAATGTAGCATAGTTTTGTTTGATAAAATCCATTGTTATATTCAAATATAGGAACTGGGTTCTACAGTTTGAACCCCTGCTGTCTCTGGCTCCACATCCACCCTGCCCAGCCATCTAGATTCATGAAAGTTAGTATATAAGCTAATTATCCATCATGTATGACATTCCTGGGAGTGTGTAAACTAAAATGTTGTATCACCATATCATTTTGTATGTTCTCTATAGTTATATACTTGAAAATGTATCAATTTACCAATTTGGCACATTTGGGCAGACTTGAAACAAAATACTGTGCAGTATTGCAATGCTTCACTGGATCAATCTGAACTCTTTGCACACACACTGTTGCCATCTAGTGGCCAAAATCAAAATTGTGCCTAAACTGCATTATTATATTATGGCCTTTCTCTTGCATTTCAAAGATGATGGAAAGAAATAACAAAATAGAAAAAGCATGTTTTTTTGTTTGTATTATCTTTTACCAGATCAATGTGTTATATTTATATTCTCTTTCCACAAATGGCAAAGTATTTCCTTTCAAATGGAATCAAGAATATGCATATCCTTGCTTCAGGTCCTGAGCTACAGGCAGTTATATTTGGGTATGTCATTTTAGGCAAAAATAGGAAAAAAAGGGCCTGATCCTTAATAAGTGCTGCGTTTTGTGTAGGCTTACCTGACGCGTCGTTATGATAACCAAGTATATTTCTCTTGGATTCTCTCTTTTATCAATATATTCGGCTCTATTACTCTGTTTCAAAAATGCTAATTAGCATCATCATGCAAAACTACAAATCTCTGCAAGAACCTGCACTCCATCTCTAGCTGACACCTTTGTTAATGGTTATTGTGTCAATTTAAAACTTGAACAAGACAGTTCACAGAATTGTCCATTTAAAGAAATGTATCCTATTTATTCATTACTACATTTAGCTAACATTAGATAGTTAACCCAGAGATTCATACCTTTGCTTCGATTTGGCAGTCTTGTCCAGATCATTATGGCATTTGTAGTTCTTTATGATAGCCAGATTGGCAGCTAATTATCATTTCATTTTATGGGGTAAATTCAGGCGAATATATTGATAAAAGTCACCTTGTACTAGAGAGATTTACAGTGGTAAAAAATCATAAAAATTGCATCGTGTCAGCTAGGCTGGATTCTCATTTACATTACATTTACATTTAAGTCATTTAGCAGACGCTCTTATCCAGAGCGACTTACAAATTGGTGCATTCACCTTATGACATCCAGTGGAACAGCCACTTTACAACAGTGCATCTAAATCTTTTAAGGGGGGGGGGGGTCAGAAGGATTACTTTATCCTATCCTAGGTATTCCTTAAAGAGGTGGGGTTTCAGGTGTCTCCGGAAGGTGGTGATTGACTCCGCTGTCCTGGCGTCGTGAGGGAGTTTGTTCCACCATTGGGGGGCCAGAGCAGCGAACAGTTTTGACTGGGCTGAGCGGGAACTGTACTTCCTCAGTGGTAGGGAGGCGAGCAGGCCAGAGGTGGATGAACGCAGTGCCCTTGTTTGGGTGTAGGGCCTGATCAGAGCCTGGAGGTACTGAGGTGCCGTTCCCCTCACAGCTCCGTAGGCAAGCACCATGGCCTTGTAGCGGATGCGAGCTTCAACTGGAAGCCAGTGGAGAGAGCGGAGGAGCGGGGTGACGTGAGAGAACTTGGGAAGGTTGAACACCAGACGGGCTGCGGCGTTCTGGATGAGTTGTAGGGGTTTAATGGCACAGGCAGGGAGCCCAGCCAACAGCGAGTTGCAGTAATCCAGACGGGAGATGACAAGTGCCTGGATTAGGACCTGCGCCGCTTCCTGTGTGAGGCAGGGTCGTACTCTGCGGATGTTGTAGAGCATGAACCTACAGGAACGGGCCACCGCCTTGATGTTAGTTGAGAACGACAGGGTGTTGTCCAGGATCACGCCAAGGTTCTTAGCGCTCTGGGAGGAGGACACAATGGAGTTGTCAACCGTGATGGCGAGATCATGGAACGGGCAGTCCTTCCCCGGGAGGAAGAGCAGCTCCGTCTTGCCGAGGTTCAGCTTGAGGTGGTGATCCGTCATCCACACTGATATGTCTGCCAGACATGCAGAGATGCGATTCGCCACCTGGTCATCAGAAGGGGGAAAGGAGAAGATTAATTGTGTGTCGTCTGCATAGCAATGATAGGAGAGACCATGTGAGGTTATGACAGAGCCAAGTGACTTGGTGTATAGCGAGAATAGGAGAGGGCCTAGAACAGAGCCCTGGGGGACACCAGTGGTGAGAGCACGTGGTGAGGAGACAGATTCTCGCCACGCCACCTGGTAGGAGCGACCTGTCAGGTAGGACGCAATCCAAGCGTGGGCCGCGCCGGAGATGCCCAACTCGGAGAGGGTGGAGAGGAGGATCTGATGGTTCACAGTGTCGAAGGCAGCCGATAGGTCTAGAAGGATGAGAGCAGAGGAGAGAGAGTTAGCTTTAGCAGTGCGGAGCGCCTCCGTGATACAGAGAAGAGCAGTCTCAGTTGAATGACTAGTCTTGAAACCTGACTGATTTGGATCAAGAAGGTCATTCTGAGAGAGATAGCAGGAGAGCTGGCCAAGGACGGCACGTTCGAGAGTTTTGGAGAGAAAAGAGAGAAGGGATACTGGTCTGTAGTTGTTGACATCGGAGGGATCGAGTGTAGGTTTTTTCAGAAGGGGTGCAACTCTCGCTCTCTTGAAGACGGAAGGGACGTAGCCAGCGGTCAGGGATGAGTTGATGAGCGAGGTGAGGTTAGGGAGAAGGTCTCCGGAAATGGTCTGGAGAAGAGAGGAGGGGATAGGGTCAAGCGGGCAGGTTGTTGGGCGGCCGGCCGTCACAAGACGCGAGATTTCATCTGGAGAGAGAGGGGAGAAAGAGGTCAGAGCACAGGGTAGGGCAGTGTGAGCAGAACCAGCTGTGTCGTTTGACTTAGCAAACGAGGATCGGATGTCGTCGACCTTCTTTTCAAAATGGTTGACGAAGTCATCTGCAGAGAGGGAGGAGGGGGGGGGGGGGGAGGATTCAGGAGGGAGGAGAAGGTGGCAAGGAGCTTCCTAGGGTTAGAGGCAGATGCTTGGAATTTAGAGTGGTAGAAAGTGGCTTTAGCAGCAGAGACAGAAGAGGAAAATGTAGAGAGGAGGGAGTGAAAGGATGCCAGGTCCGCAGGGAGGCGAGTTTTCCTCCATTTCCGCTCGGCTGCCCGGAGCCCTGTTCTGTGAGCTCGCAATGAGTCGTCGAGCCACGGAGCGGGAGGGGAGGACCGAGCCGGCCTGGAGGATAGGGGACATAGAGAGTCAAAGGATGCAGAAAGGGAGGAGAGGAGGGTTGAGGAGGCAGAATCAGGAGATAGGTTGGAGAAGGTTTGAGCAGAGGGGAGAGATGATAGGATGGAAGAGGAGAGAGTAGCGGGGGAGAGAGAGCGAAGGTTGGGACGGCGCGATACCATCCGAGTAGGGGCAGTGTGGGAAGTGTTGGATGAGAGCGAGAGGGAAAAGGATACAAGGTAGTGGTCGGAGACTTGGAGGGGAGTTGCAGTGAGGTTAGTGGAAGAACATCATCTAGTAAAGATGAGGTCAAGCGTATTGCCTGCCTTGTGAGTAGGGGGGGAAGGTGAGAGGGTGTGGTCAAAAGAGGAGAGGAGTGGAAAGAAGGAGGCAGAGAGGAATGAGTCAAAGGTAGACGTGGGGAGGTTAAAGTCGCCCAGAACTGTGAGAGGTGAGCCGTCCTCAGGAAAGGAGCTTATCAAGGCATCAAGCTCATTGATGAACTCTCCGAGGGAACCTGGAGGGCGATAAATGATAAGGATGTTAAGCTTGAAAGGGCTGGTAACTGTGACAGCATGGAATTCAAAGGAGGCGATAGACAGATGGGTAAGGGGAGAAAGAGAGAATGACCACTTGGGAGAGATGAGGATCTCGGTGCCACCACCCCGCTGACCAGCTGCTCTCGGGGTGTGCGAGAACACGTGGGCGGACGAAGAGATAGCAGTAGGAGTAGCAGGATTCTGTGCAAGAATTAAGGCTACTGGTTACCTGACAGGCTCACTTTTCCATTGACCTCATTATTTTTCTTCTCAAATCCGCAGGACATAAAACAATATAGAGATAAGATGGATATTGATTTTGAGACATGACATGTAGTACATGTATTTTCATATTTTAGTATACGCTTTTCATATTCATTTGAAATTCCTGTTCCCACAAAAACAAGTGTATCCTTGTAAATGTCAACGGAGTACTAAGCGTATTCCAAACTTTATATTTTCAAAGCTTTTTACATTTAATTCAGCTCGTGTCATACTAATTGAGCTTTTTGTGGCCATTGTACTTCGAGTGCTTCCCGAACCCAGGACAGACCCACTCCGACATCGGAGATGTCCCATGCTTCTCCATTAGCAGTTGCAAGAGGCTGGAACCGCAATCCTATATGCCCTCAGCAGCACCCCACTGCCCAGGCGTACAGAGGAAAGAAACCACGGAGGACGTGAGAGCCTTCCTGGGAGGGACTTCGCTTTGTATCCTACAGTTAGTCAAATCCGCTCCATGCATGGTAGCAACACGAAAGAGAAGACTAGATACACCTTGCCCAATGCCAGAAAAAGCTGCCCGGTATATGTGCACACAAGACACACACTTCCACACATCCCTCCAACACACACTAAGTGTACACACTCCTGTGTTTCCCACCTATTCTCCTGCCCCTATTCTTATGAGCGTCATGGCCTTAGAGAAAGATTCCATGAGCCCAAGGCCAAACATAAGGCTGGGACAGTTAGGTTTCACCGAGACACACAGTTTAATTACAGTCATGCAGCAGCCTCTGCATGTGACTCGGTAAACAGCCAAAATCTAACTAGTCAAAATGCACAGCAGCCTCTGCCTGTACCCCAGTTAGATATTCCCAATCAAACGACAGCCTTGCCTTTTGTAATAGAAAGAGCAGACCTGTCCAGCAGACTGAGTGTGTGGAAACATGCATGCACAGCTCCCCTTTGGGTACTGAATACAATTCGGAAGGGCTATGCTTTGCAGTTCGCTCGCAGGCCACCGGGTTTCACTCGTGTCACACCCAAGACAGCTTCAGCTCAAGCAGCCTCTATTCTAGAACAGGAAAAAATGGGAAGCAGACAACAATACAGGTCTGTAGTGACATGACTTTAATTAATCTGATGACTGTTACATATTTAATCCACTAACTATGTTTAATTGTTACCCAATTAAATTAATCATGTAACAATTAACTCCGTAGGAATTTGGGGGACCACAGAATAAGTTGTTTACCATCTCCCGAATTAAACTCTAGAAGATATATAAATTATATATCGATAACAGTCACTTATTAATCATTACCTCATATCAGTCTCATTCTGAGCAGTCGCAACATTCTTGGATCCGCAAGAACCCCAACCTTGAGCCTTATTCAGTACTACACAAATGTATTTAATAATTTATTAACTAACTAAATAATAACACAGGATACACACACACTTACGTGAGTTGGGGTGGGCATTCTATGTTTTTGTTCTGTGTTTTATATTTCTATGTGTTTGGCGTGGTTCTCAATCAGAGGCAGCTGTCTATCGTTGTCTCTGATTGAGAACCATACTTAGGTAGCCTCATCCCACCTGTGTTTTGTGGGTAGTTGTTTCCTGTTTTGTGTGTCTGCACCAGCCAGAACTGTTTCGGTCATTATCTTTGTTATTTTTGTTATTTCAGTGTTCAATCTTGGTTTCATTAGACCAGAGAATCTTGTTTCTCATGGTCTGGGGGTTCCTTTAGGTGCCTTTTTGCAAACTCCAAACAGGCTGTCATGGGCCTTTTGCTAAGTAGTGGCTTCCGTCTGGCCACTCTGCCATTAAGGCCTGATTGGTGGAGTGCTGCAGAGATGGTTGTCCTTCTGGAAGGTTCTCCCATCTCCACAGAGGAACTCTGGAGTTCTGTCAGAGTGACCATCGGGTTCTTGGTCACCTCCCTGACCAAGGCCCTTCTCCTCCTATGTCTCAGTTTGGCCGGGCAGCCAGCTCTAGGAAGAGTCTTGGTGTTTCCAAACTTCTTCCATTTAAGAATGATGGAGGCCACTGTGTTCTTAGGGACCTTCAACGCTGCAGATGTTTTGGTATCCTTCCCCAGGTCTGTGCCTCAACACAATCCTGTCTCGGAGCTCTACGGACAATTTTTTTGACCATGGCTTGGTTTTTGCTCTGACATGCACTGTCAACTGTGGGACCTTATATAGACAAGTGTGTGCCTTTCCAAATCATGTCCAATCAATTAAATGTACCACAAGTTGACTCCAATCAAGTTGTAGAGACATATCAAGGATGATCAATGGAAACGGGAGGCACCTGGCCTCAATTTCATGTCTCATAGCAAAGGGTCTGAATACTTATGTAAATAAGGTATTTTAGATTTGTATTTTTAAATATGGGGTATTATGGGGTATTGTGTGTAGATTGATGAAGAACAAAAGTAATTTAATCAATTTTAGAATAAGTCTGTAATGTAACAAAATGTGGAAAAGGGGAAGGCGTCTGAATACATTAACCCACTGTATACTGAAACTATGGTGAAACTATAAAGAAATGACCAGTAAGTTACATAATAGTTACTTAAGTACAGTGCCGAAATAACTTGGTGATGCACGGAAAGTAATAGGAAACAATAGCGAAACATGACGGCAACAACATGACGGCAACAACAAACTACCCAGCTATAGCCAAAGACACAAAATGTACGTTTTGAGGTTGGACCACATACAGTACATGTATGATGTCGTTTCTCAAACGATTCTGTTAAATAAACAGTTTTTCTACGAAAGTTCCAAGTACATTCTTAATAAGTATAAACAGTGATGCTGAGAAGATGGAAAATGTCCTTAAATACTTACTATATAACTTTTGCTAATTTGCCTCCATTATTGATAGTTCTTCAATAAAGAATAATTGTTTCTAAAGAACAACCAGAGAAATGTATATACAGTTGAAGTCAGAAGTTTACATACACCTTAGCCAAATACATTTAAACTCAGTTTTGCACAATTCCTGACATTTAATCCTAGTAAAAATGCCCTGTTTTAGGTCAGTTAGGATATTTTAAGAATGTGAAATGTCAGAATAATAGTAGAGAGAAGGATTTCTTTCAGCTTTTATTTCTTTCATCACATTCCCAGTGGGTCAGAAGTTTATATACACTCAATTAGTATTTGGTAGCATTGCCTTTTAATTGTTTCACTTGGGTCAAACGTTTCGGATAGCTTTCCACAAGCTTCCCAAAATAAGTTTGGTGAATTTTGGCCCAATCCTCCTGACAGAGCTGGTGTAACTAAGTCAAATTTGTAGGCCTCCTTGCTCGCACACGCTTTTTCAGTTCTGCCCACAAATTTTCTATAGGATGGCGGTCAGGGCTTTGTGATGGCCACTCCAATACCTTGACTTTGTTGTCCTTAAGCCATTATGCTTGGTGTCATTGTCCATTTGGAAGACCCATTTGCGACCAAGCTTTAACTTCCTGACTGATGTCTTGAGATGTTGCTTCAATATATCCACATAATTTTCCTCACTCATGATGCCATATATTTTGTGAAGTGCACCAGTCCCTCCTGCAGCAAAGCACCCCCACAACATGATGCTGCCACCCCCGTGCTTCACTCCTCCAAACATAACAATGGTCATTATGGCCAAACAGTTCTATTTTTGTTTCATCAGACCAGAGGACATTTCTACATAAAGTACGATCTTTGTTCCCATGTGCAGTTGCAAACCGTAGTCTGGCTTTTTTTATGCCGGTTTTGGAGCAGTGGCTTCTTCCTTGCTGAGCGGCCTTTCAGGTTATGTCGATATAGGACTCGTTTAACTGTGGATATAGATACTTGTGTACCTGTTTCCTCCAGCGTCTTCACAAGATCCTTTGCTGTTGTTCTGGGATTGATTTGCACTTTTCGCACCAAAGTACATTCATCTCTAGGAGACAGAACGTGTCTCCTTCCTGAGCGGTATGACAGCTGCATGGTCCCATGGTGTTTATACTTGCCTACTATTGTTTGTACAGATGAATGTGGTACCTTCAGGCGTTTGGAAATTGCTCCCAAGGATGAACCAGACTTGTGGAGGTCTTGGCTGATTTCTTTTGATTTTCCCATGATGTCAAGCAAAGAGGCACTGAGTTTGAAGGCAGGCCTTGAAATACATCCACAGGTACACCTCCAATTGACTCAAAGTATGTCAATTAGCCTATATGAAGCTTCTAAAGCCATGACATCATTTACTGGAATTTTCCAAGCTGTTTAAAGGCACAGTCAACTTAGTGTATGTAAACTTCTGACCCACTGGAATTGTGATACAGTGAATTATAAAATAACCTGTGAAATAACCTGTCTGTAAACAATTGTTGGAAAACGTACTTGTGTCATGCACAAAGTAGATGTCCCTAACCGACTTGCTAAAACTATAGTTTGTTAACAAGAAATTTGTGGAGTGGTTGAAAAACGAGTTTTAATGACTCCAACCTAAGTGTATGTAAACCTCCGACTTCAACTGTAACTTTACATCAGTATTTAGCGGCTAAATAGTAACTATTAACAGGTTATTACCTCGTTTGTACCTGGTCGTTGCAGTCTTGTTTCGCTGTTGTTTCATATTACTTTCCGGATGTTACCCTGTTGTTTTAGCACTCTAAACTAAAGTGCTACCACCCTGGTACCTACCAAACAAATTGATTCACTTGAAATGCACAGACAAACTGGCCACATCCACACACTTGCCTAACCTCTCCTAACCCGTGAAGTAACAAATCACACACATACAATACACATTTGTTTTTGACTCAAGCCAGCCTTAATGCTACTCCCTTAGCCTTACACATATTCATAGGCGGCGTGTCCAATAAGCTAAGCTTCCCTTAAAGTAACTTGAATGGAACTTGCCATAATGATATACTCCTGTCTATACACAAAAAAATGTAATCCTTCAAAACACTACACCAGAGAGCATGATTTAGCCACAGAGGATTTTTAGCTTGTTTTTAAAAAAAATAGCGGTGGATTGTTTTAAATTACCAGCACATACAGCCGGGAAGCTCGCAATTTAGGAAGTGTGCAGTTTGGGCAAGCATGCAGCAAATATCAGCTGTCTTTATCGTGGCAAGTTATTTTGGGACAATAATTTCCTCATCTAGGCTAGATAGACTACATAGCCTACAATGTCTCCCCTTTTCATACGCCTCAATTAGATGGTTGCATTCAAGACAATATTGTTTTTTATTGATCTCAGTTTGTCATTTTCAGCAAATCAGCCTACCCTGTCATTTTGTGGTATTAAAGATTATGCTAATGTCTCCAGTCATGACAAGTAAAGTGTTGTAGAATTGCACAAAATGTGTTTATAAAACTACATTTTTCTCGTGTCCTGCTAAAGAATGTTCCTCTAGCTGGGGCTGAGCTCTGGATGTGAGCTGTCACGCCCTGACCATAGTTTGCTTTGTATGTTTTATGTTTTGGTTGGTCAGGGTGTGATCTGTGTGGGCATTCTATGTTGTATGTCTGGTTTGTATATTTCTATGTGTTTTAGCCTGATATGGTTCTCAATCAGAGACAGGTGTTTTGCGTTGTCTCTGATTGGGAACCATATTTAGGTAGCCTGTTTTGTATTGTGGGTTGTGGGTTATTGTCTATGTTATGTTGCATGTTAGCACATTGTTTATATAGCGGTCACGGTCGTCTTATACGTTTTGTAAGTTTGTTTAAGTGTTCTTCATTAAAGATAGAAGAATGTATTCAAACCACGCTGCGCTTTGGTCCGCTTCTTGCGACGATTGTGACATGAGCAAAAAAAGAAGGCAGGTATTTTTTGTGAACAGTGAGTTATATTTTTTGCCTGTTTTATAGTAGTCTGATCCATGCAATGCTTCATCATAAAAGGTGCATATTTTTGTGAAAAAAATAGCTTCCCCCAAACTTGAAACCCACATGCAATCTATTGTCATACTCAAACACACACATGAAGATAGCTTTGGCTTGATATTTCCTTGCAAGGTAGGCCTACGAGTGCATCAACCCAGCATGAGACAATGGAAAGGGTGACATCTAGTGGGGAAAACTGTTCTGTACCATAGAATATATCAATTATAGTGAACTAGAGCCTACATTTCACGAGGGCAGATACGTATCACTGTAAAAAAAAACATTTACACTGTAGGTTAAGCCTATATCATCACTGCAGCCTATTGTTAATGTCTAGACGCTTCTAAAGTTTTCATAGAGAGCAATTCCAGTAAGACAATGAAATAGGCCTACAGGCATAGCTGCAGGAAGATGTTTGGGAGGGGGGCGGGGGTGTAGCTGGTCCACAGGACTAGTTAAGGCCCAATTTTCTTCAATTATTATATATTTTTTATTCTGCACCCTCAGCACCCCTACTTCCTATTGCTATACCTATAGGTATAACATGTCCATAATGTTGGTGAATTTATTTAGAAATCAGACTTAGTAAAAGCATAAGGGCAGGGTTAGTTTCAGTTTCAGAAATTCAAGAATTGAATTTGACTTCTCCGCTAGGACTGAGAAAATGTAGCTCTACAGTAACGTAGGCTGTAATTTGGAAGCAATTTGGGAGGACTTTAACAAGTTGGGGCTGTGGCCACACAGGAATAAAGGAAGGACACTTTTGAGCACGAGAGAGGGAGGTGCTGCGGTTGCGAAGTCATAACCATAGCGTACATCAGAAATGCAAAATGTATGGTCGAGGTGAAAATGGAGCACCACGAAGAGGAACACGACTTGAAAGTTAAGGTAAATTCTAAAAGCCATTGTCAACGTTGTGTAATTGTACAAAGCTAATGATTTACTATATTAGTTTCACTCAAACGTCATATGACTGATTTACGTGTCACCTGTACTTGTATTCCACTGTCATGAGAAAAACACGGCGCCAGGCTCTCCTGTACAAACGAATACACTAATCCGTTGTCTGCCTCTGCATTGTCGGCCTTTGTAATGTAACGTAGTTTTTGTATATGCTATTTTATTATTTACATGGGTAAATCATTTTATATTGGTTTGGGATTAATCCAGTTATTTGCTTTCATGATTCGTCTGGGGTGCTTCAGGCTATGGTAATGTTGAAAAACATTTGGGAAGTTTACAATAGGTTTACCAGTTTAATTGTGTAGTTTCTGTGATACATTGCAATAAACTAAAAACGGTTTGCGATTGCTGTTGACCTATGACACTTTAGCCTAATGTGAATACAAAGATATTAGGCCTGCAACGTAATACAAATGTAATGCAGTACAGTCAATATGTCAAGTTGTCAACTGAATTATTTGCATATTACTCTAACATAATACCAGCCAAACTACACAGAACAAAAATATAAAGTGTTGGTCCCATGTTTCATGAGCTGACATTAAAGATCCCAGAAATGTTTCATATGCACTAAAAGCTTATTTCTCTCAAATTTTGTTGACACATTTGTTTACTTCTCTGTTAGTGGACGGCAGGTAGCCTAGCGGTTAAGAGTTGCTGGTTCAAATCCCTGAGCCGACTAGGTGAAAAATTTGTCGATGTGCCTTGAACAGGGCGCTTAATTATAATATTGTAAGTAAAAATGTTAGTGAGCATTTATCCTTTGCCAAGATAATCCATCCACCTGACAAGTGTGGCATATCAAGAAGCTGATTAAGCAGCATGAGCATTACACAGGTGCACCTTGTGCTGGGGACAATAAAAGGACACTCTAAAATGTGCATCACAATGTCACAGATGTCTCAAGTTTTGAGGCTGTGTGCAACTGGCATGCTGACAGCAGGAATGTCCATCAGAGCTGAATTGAATGTTCATTTCTCTACTACAATGTCGTTTTACAGAATTTGTCAGTACTTCCAACCGGCCTCACAAACGCAGACCATGTGTAACCACACCAGCCAATGACCTCCACATCCGGTTTCTTCACCTGCGGGATCGTCTGAGATCAGCCAGCTGATGAATCTGGGCTTGCACAACCGTAGAATTTCTGCATAAACTGTCAAAAATTGTCTCAGGGAAGCTCATCTGCATGCTCGTCGTCCTCAACAGGGTCTTGACCTGACTGCAGTTCGGCATCGTAACTGACTCGTGGGCAAATGCTCACCTTCGATTGCCGCTGGCACACTGGAGAAGTGTGCTCTTCACGGATGGATCTCGGTTTCAACTGTACCGGGTAGATGGCAAACGTGTGGGCGAGCAGTTTGCCGATGTCAACGTTGTGAACAGAGTGCCCCATGGTACCGGTGGGGTTATGTTATGGGCAGGCATTAGCTACAGACAACAAATACAATTGCATTTTATCGATGGCAATTTGAATGCACTGATATACAGTGATGAGATCCTGATGCTCATCGTCGTGCCATTCATCCGCCGCCATCACCTCATGTTTCAGCATGATAATGCACAGCCCCATATTGCAAGGATCTGAAATTGTCCCAGTTCTTCCATGGCCTGCATACTCACCAGACATGTCGCCCATTGAACATGTTTGGAACGCTCTGGATCGACGCGTACGACAGCGTTCTCCAGTTCTCGCCAATATCCAGCAACTTCGCACAGCCATTGAAGAGGAGTGGGATAACATTCCACAGGCCACAATCAACCGCTTGATCAACTCTATGCGAAGGAGATCTGTCGCGCGGCATGAGGCGAATGGTGGTCACACCAGATACTGACTGGTTTTCGGATTATCGCCCCTACCTTTTTGGGGGCGGGTTATTTGTGACCAGCAGATGCATATCTATATTCCCAGTCTTGTGAAATCCATAGATTAGGGCCTAATTTATTTCAATTGACTGATTTCCTTATGTGAACTGTAACTCAGTAAGATATTAGAAATTGTCGCATTTTATACAGTGCCGTGAAAAGGTATTTGCCCCCTTTCTGATTTTCTCTATTTTTGATGCTGATGCAAAACCTAATATTAGATAAAGGGAACCTGAGTTTACAAATAACAAAACATGGATTTATTTTTTTAATAACAAAGTTATGTAACACCCAATTCCGTTGTGTGAATAAGTAACTGCCCTCTTACATTCAATAACTGGTTGTGCTACCTTTAGCTGCAATGACTGCAACCAAATGCTTCCTGTAGCTGTTGATCAGTCTCTCACATCGCTGTGGAGGAATTGTGGCCCACTCTTGCCTGCAGAACTGCTTTAACTCAGCGACATTTGTGGGTTTTCAAGTATAAACTGCTCGTTTCAAGTCCAGCCACAACATCTCAATTGGGATTTGACTAGGCCATTTCAAAACTTTAAATTCGTTGCTTTTTAGCCATTTTCATGTAGACCTGATTGTGTATTTTGGATCATTGTCTTGCTGCATGACCCAGCTGCGCTTTAGCTTCAGCTCACAGACGGATGACCTGACATTCTCTGATACTGAGCAGAATTCATTTTTCCTTCTATTAAGGCAAGTCGTCCAGGTCTTTGGGCAGCAAAGCATCCCCAAACCATCACACTACCACCACAATGCTTGACCGTTGGTATGAGGTTCTTACTGTGGAATACAGTGTTTGGTTTTCGCCAGGCATAATGGGAGAACTGCTATCTATAAAGTTGACTCAGGTTTGCCGAAAAGCACCTGGATGATCATCAAAAAGAATGTTCTTTGGACTACTTTTGTTCAGTATATTTGCATAACATTGTCTTGAATTTAACTAAAGTCTCTCTCCGTTCAATCCAGGCAACCGTATCAACATGAAAAATAAGCCATAACCCTCCCAAGCTGAACAGCTGCACAGGAAAGCCCAGACTGACAGTAGTAGAAGATGGACCAGGCCTTTCCCAGTCTCCAGACCCCAGCCACTGAGCTCCAACTCAGGGTGGACTTCTTCAGAAAGTTGGGCTACTCCCCCATGGAGGTTCGGGCCGCCCTGCTTAAGCTAGGCCTGAGTACAGACACCAACTCTGTACTGGGGGAGTTGGTCCGTAGTGGAGCCAGCACTGCTACTTCTAACTCCACCATTCCTGAGAGTGGTGAAGATACTACTGGCCACACAGTCTCCAGCATGGCCTCCTCTAGGACCCATGGCTCCCAAGGAGACAGACCAGTCTCATTACTGGAAGACAGGGGGGACACAGACAGTGGACTGAAACCTATCGTCATTGACGGCAGCAATGTGGCCATGAGGTGAGCGAGAAGAGAGGAAGGGATTATTCTTGTCTTGTTTGTAAGAGCTAGCATTCAATTGAAGTGGTTCAATGAGTTCAGCTCTGTGCATGCGCGCCTGTATGTCATGGTCATGACAGTCCTGCCCTGTAAGGGTTAAGGTGTTATTGTGGTTGAGAAATTAGATGAAGCGGATGTACTGTATTATGTTATCCTCATGTGGTTGGTTGTAGATCACAATGATAATGACAGCCAGCTATGCAAAAATACCTGTAAACTACAGGTGTACAACTACTCATTATCAGCAGTTGAACTATGACCCTGCATCACAAGAACCACGAGCTCTTCTCATACACCTTAATAATTTTGTCAGCTGGGTTTGAAGAGGTAGTTATCCATGCCTGTGCATGCCTTTGCTAAGGTTAATGCTGCACTATATGCAAATCTCCTACGCAAGTCTCTGCCTCGCACTGGCTCCCAGTGATAGCTATGTGTCAAGGCGGTGTTTATATTGTCAGGATAGAGTTCATATTGAACAGGCCAGACGACATTGTCACTCAGTCTTATTATGTCTTCTTAGTTCAAGTGTTTGCAATTACAACCATTTTAACTTGTCTCCTTATTACATGGATGGAGCCACGCCAACATTTTAGAACTTACATTATTACAGTTTGATTACCTAGCAATTTGAGTATACAGTGTATGTTTGGACTCGATTCAAATCATAAACCAATAAGGAAACACAACCCACGTGTATGTTCAAAGGAATGTCAGATTCACAAGTGACAGCAGGTTAAAGCAGTTAAAACCATTGGGCCAGTAAACGAAAGATTGCTGGTTCAAATCTCTAAGCCGACTGGGTGACAAATCTGTTGATGTACCCTTGAGCAAGGCACTTGACCCTAATTTATCTGGATAAGAGCGTCTGCTAAATGACCAAAAAAATGTAGGGTGTCCAATCAAAAATGTTTTTTACCAATGGGTAAAATAATATGTTAATTATGTAGACACTTCTCTAAGAAAACCAATGGTCCAAACCCCATGTATCTAAAATAATCTGTTCAGTTTATTACCCTTGTAGGATGGCCAAGATTAGGGTGACTAAATCAATGGAAGCCAGATGTGTTTTTTTTTTTATATAATTAAAAAAGGGGGGGTTCAAAAATCTTGAAAATAGCATTGTGTCAGCTAGGCTGGATGCTGTGCGAGAATTGAGGCAAACTGACCTGCTCAAAGTTGAACTCGTCATCTTTGTTCTCGAATCCGGAGGACATAAAATAGTAGAGGTAAGATAGATATCAATTTTGAGACATGACATGTTGTATTTTAGTTTACACTTTTCATATTAATGCGTCATTCCTGTTACATTTTGAAGATTTCACCCAAAAAACACATTTTTTGGGGGGGGTGAAATGTCAACAGCGCTGAGTGTAGGCCTACCGCGAGCTTTTTATTTTCAAAGCCTTTTACATTTTCATTCCGCTCGTGTCATGCTACTTTAGCACTTTGCGACCCACAGGAAAAACTTTACAGAAGAACACTACATGTAAAATCCAAAACAGTTGCAGCAAGGAGCGTCAACGCTCTGTCAAAAGAGCTCAGTGCTTATTATTGGATATATTAGGATATGAAATCTGACTTTTTGGATATAATGTTAATGATATGTGAGAGAAAGACCCAACTGAATGATTCAGAACATGAAGAATCATAATTTGTCTTGGTAAAATACATTTTATAACATAAGGAAGTGAAATTTCATCACCAAAGCTCGTTTTCACCCACTCACCCTACCATGTAATGTTTTTATGTTTTGCCGAAGTGTTTTTTTGTTTTATCTGTATTTTATATTTATTGTCCAAAGGTCTCTTTGCAAGTGTTATTTAGCACTGATATACACTACCGGGATCACATAGAAATGTCCTTGTTTTTGAAAGAAAAGCACATTTTGTCCATTAAAATAACATCATATTGATCAGAAATACAGTGTAGGCATTGTTAATGTTGTAAATGACTATTGTAGCTGGGAACTGCTTTTTGTTTAATGGATTATCTACATAGTCGTACAGAGGCCCATTATCAGAAACCATCACTCCTGTGTTCCAATGGCACGTTCCAATGGATCGCCAGCATCCCGGAGTCGCCTCTTCACTGTTGACGTTGAAACGGGTGTTTTGTGGGTACTATTTAATGAAGCTGCCAGTTTAAGACTTGTGAGGCGTCTGTTTCTCAAACTACACACTCTAATGTACTTGTCCTCTTGCTCAGTTGTGCACCGGGGCCTCCCACTCCTCTTTCTATTCTGGTTAGTGCCAGTTTGCGCTGTCCTGTGAAGGGAGTAGAACACAGCGTTGTACGAGATTTTCATTTTCTTGGCATTCGCGCATGGAATAGCCTTAATTTCTCAGAACAAGAACAGACTGACGAGTTTCAGAAGAAAGTTCTTTGTTTCTGGCCAACAAATGCTGATGCTCCAGATACTCCACTAGTCTAAAGAAGGCCAGTTTTATTGCTTCTTTAATCAGGACAACAGTTTTCAGCTGTGCTAACATAATCACAAAATTGTTTTCTAATGATCAATTTGCCTTTTTAAAATGACAAACTTGGATTAGCTAACACAACGTGCCATTGGAACACAGGAGTGATGGTTGCTGATAATAGGCCTCTATATGCCTATGTAGATATTCCATTAAAAATCAGCTATCCAGCTACAATGGTAATTTACGACATTAACAATGTCTACACTGTATTTCTGATCAATTTGATGTTATTTTAATGGACAAAAAAATGGGTTTTCTTTCAAAAACAAGGACAGTTCTGTGACCCCGAACTTTTGAACGGTAATGTATGTAAAATAGGACCTTGATGTACAGTATAGCTGTCATTCTGTCACATGTTATCTTATAACAGCTACTTTTACTTTAATGATGTCGTGCTACTTTACTCCTCAGAAAGCGTACTGTTTGAGCTGCATGCCTGTGTTCCTGTATTTTTTTAACTATGTAATTCTTGTCATTCACTTGCATTGCCACTGAAGCGAATGCATTGTAGACAGAGGAGAAATTATTTGGTCAGATTAACTTTTCTCTACCTTTTTTAACAATGAAACAATCAGAGATCGACATAACTTTCACCTTCACCTCTCTCCTTCCTTTTAAATCTGCCCTCTTCACTAGAAAGGTTTGTTGATTCATAGAAAGTAATGACAGATTTATTTATCCCATTTCCTGCTCTCTTGTCTCCCTTCCAGTCATGGTAACAAGGAAGTGTTCTCCTGTAGGGGAATTGAGTTGGCAGTGATCTATTTCCTGGATAGAGGTCACTCAACTGTCATTGTGTTTGTGCCCTCCTGGCGCAAGGAGCAGCCCAGGCCTGATGTCCCCATCACAGGTGAGATTCACAAATACAGTGCATTCAGAAAGTATTAAGAACCCTTGACTTTTCCACATTATGTTACATTACAGCCTTATTCTAAAATGGATGAAATAAATTAAAATCCTCATCAATTTACACACAATACCCAATTTTTTTGCAAATGTATTAAAAATAAAAAATTGAAATACCTTATTTACATAAGTATTCAGGCACTTTGCCATGAGACACGAACTTGAGCTCAGGTGCATCCTGGTTCCATTGATCAACCTTGAGATGTTTCTACAACTTGATTGGAGTCAAGTTGTGGTATAGCCCAGACTTGAACCCGATCATAGCCCAGACTTGAACCCGATCGAACATCTGTGGAGAGACCTGAAAATAGCTGTGCAGCGACGCTCCCCATCCAACTTGACAGAGCTTGAGAGGATCTGCAGTGAAGAATAGGAGAAACTTCCCAAATACAGGTGTGCCAAGCTTGTAGCGTCACACCCAGGAAGACTCGAGACTGTAATCGCTGCCAAAGGTACTTCAATAAAGTACTGAGTAAAGGGTCTGAATACTTATTTAAAAAATTATACATTTGCCAACATTTCTCAACTTGTTTTTTCTTTTTCATTATGTTGTATTGTGTGTAGATTGATGAGAAGAAAAAATAAACAATTTAATCCACTTTAGAAAAGTCTGTAACGTAAAAAAATGTGGAAAAAGTCAAGGGGCCTGAATACTTTCTGAATGCACTGTAGTTTAAATTAGACTAGTCTCTGTTTCTGAATATTAATACTTTAATACCAGGGGATTTTGAAAACACAAACTATGTTCATGTACAACATGAAACAATGCTTTTACGGACAGTTTCCGGGACGGAGATTAATCTCTCTTTTTAGTCCAGGATTAGGTTTGTCTATGGAAATTAATTTTGTGAGGTCAGCAATACATAAAAATACTAGACACAGATAATCAACACAATAGAATAAAGTACAATACAGTATTCATTGTGACTATCTCTTTAAAATAATGCAATACATTCCCTTATCTCCTTTATATGCAGGGGTTTTGGTAAGTACACTCACTGCACATACGGTATGTTTCCAGTCATATGATGTGTCTGTAATATGAGACTGAGGCAAAAGGCATTGGGAAACTCCACCAGAGGGTATTATTGGACAAATGTTGAAATTCTGAAATCAAGAAATACTGCCTGACGTCATACTCTAGGCTTTCTGAAAAACATTCTAAATAAATTATCCCAATTTGGGATTGCTTCAACCCACATCATGTTGTCGAACACAGCAGTGACTCTTGTCCATGTACCTGAAGGCTATCTTTTAGGAGGTGTTTGTGTTAACCTAGCGTAACCACTAACAAAGCCAGTGTGCAGTAGGGTGGACCACTATTTGAAGCTGAGGCATCATCACTTGGTGCCCACTGCTTGCATGGTTCAGTGGCTTTGTCTGAGGTGGAGCAAGCATGCCAAAAGTTCTATTTTCAGTCCCAGTAACCAGGAAGTAAAAATAACCGCAACAGTCAGTCCTACCTGGGAATTGGGAAATCCCCACCAGGAAGTGAAACTGTTTTTCTCACACACTCAGGTTACTGTCTGAAACTGTGTCTTTTAACTGTTTCTAATCAAGCGTTAAGGTTTACATGTCAAGTGATTGTTGTTACCTGAACAATCAAAGCGTTTTTGACACAGGCAGTTGACATTTGTGAGTGCATTTCAGGCTTTAGTCAATAGTAGTCTCTTAAAACCTCAAGAAAATTGTTCAATATGGAGCTCTGTCACACTTATTTAAGTCAGGGTCCATATTCAAGGGTATCATTAGGAGCACTAGGAAATAATACATTACTTTTAGGTCATATTGAACACTGTGCACACAGGTGCATTTATTCAACATTAATTTTGGATGTATTTGTCAATGCTTTAATTTAGTCTGCTGGGAGGTTTCCATGTTATATGATATTGGGGATGTAGGTTGTGAAGTTTGAACAGCTTATGTAATAATTAAACAGTCAGGTAATATTTGTTTTAAACGATTGATGGCTTTGTGCTCTGTGTGTTTTTTTTTACACAGCGTGTCCCCTGTTTGATTTGGTACACTATACCATATTTGATTGAAGCAATGTTATGCAACCCTTTATTATCATAGTTTCACCTGGCTTGTTCATCATGCAAAGGTATAGAATACGTTGTTTTTAAATATTAGTCATGTTAATGTGTACTAAGAAGACAAGGTAAGGCAGTGGAATAATTTGTGTCAAACAGAATTCCAATATGATGAAAGACCAAACATAAAGCGAACCATCTCTGCTTCTTACATCTCCAGCAACAGCTGTCCATGTAATCTTATTCATTATTATCTATACGGCAAAACTGATCCGAAATCAGCACTCCTACTCTGAGAAGCTTTATGAATAAAGGCCCTTGACTGGGACATAATAAAACACTTGGTGAAACATCTGCACGTTTATTTCCAGACCAACACATTCTAATGGAGCTAGAGAAGAAGAAGATCGTTGTCTTCACTCCCTCGAGACGTGTCGGTGGTAAACGGGTGGTCTGCTACGACGACCGTTTTATTGTGAAGCTGGCCTACGAGTCGGACGGCGTGATCGTGTCTAACGACACCTATAGGGACCTCCAGGGAGAGCGTCCGGAGTGGAAGCGCTGTATCGAGGAGAGGCTGCTTATGTACTCTTTCGTCAATGACAAGTGAGTGCTGGATTTATTTATTTTTAAAATGGGGGGGGTGACAGGCATGCATTAAGGGGAGATTGATAGAGAGAAGATACAATGGTGAAGAGGCCAGTGGGGCCTGAATTCAATCCCACGCAGGCAGGGGAACCATACATGTGGTATGGGGGGTTTCAGCAGGTAACATATGTCATAAATACTGATTTTGGACAGAAACATGAGAGATGGAGAGATGTATAAAAACAGGTTTTTAACTCTTTAAAAAAAACATGTATTAATCATGAATTGATGTCAAGGTTAGATATGTAGAACAATTTGAGTCATGTACATGGTTCTCTAGTCAAGATTCAGCCCAGAAATAGCGAGCAACTTGGTTCCGAAAGGCTGATTTCACATTTTAGAGCAGTGTAAAACACCAACTGGTTGATCTCCAAGGCATTCCTAGACGATTGCCAAACATTTCTGTAAAAAACTCAATCACAAGCCTTGCGTTCCTATATTTACTTTATTATTCTCGCGCTGTTGGCGTCAGGTGCACCCGATTCAGCTGCCCTGCATGCCAGGTAGGTGAAGTGTTCCATTTTTAAACCATTTCATGTGTCTGAAGGTACAAACTCTGCCTTCCCGGCGGGCCCGGAGAGTAAATCAAGTGCGCTATAGGCCTACCAATCGGATGGCTCAGATTACCATGTCTGTAGTAATGTAGCAAGCATAAAAGAAAGCTACAGCAAAGTTGATATTTTGATATTTAAGAACTTTTAAAACATGACTCAACAACATGACTGGTGTTTTTATGAGCTTGTTGATGTTTAAGTTCTTTCTCAGCACTGTCTAAACTTTTTAACTTTTTTATAACTTTTTTTTTTTTACACTTTTATAAGTCATAAAGTGCACGTTCATCCTACTTCCACTCGCGCTACAACCAGCACTGCCACTGTAATGAATGATTAGAAAGGTGCATCGGTAGGCTTGCGTGGTTATTATTAGCGGCTTGGGTCTTTTTTAATATAGAGGAATATTTCACTTTCTCCGTTGAAAGTGTCGTAGAAATATTGGTCCAATAATATTTCTCAGATATCAGAACTTGTGAATTCAAAGTAAACTTTATTACAAAGTAAAAAGCCGAGCTGGTTCATGGATCAACTGTTTTTCCCAGCCTTAGCACACTCCTTTTATACAGTTTCATCCTTACATTACATACATAGAGAGGAGTGACTGTAAATTATGAACTCTTTTTGGCTTTGCGCCACAATTGTTTCCAACCCTAAGTTCTTTCTTTGAGGCAGACTTTTTCCTACCTCAACAAATCATTTAACACTCTACAAATCACTGAACCGATTATATTGGTGGCGTAACTGTGACAGTTTGGTTAAAAAGTAATAGGGGCCCCTACCAGGCTGCAGTCACAAGTAGATTATATCAGCACACTCCAGGCTATAGTCATAAATACATTCATTATATTGATTTTGACACTTCTTATCCAGGCATGCTTCTAGATTACAATGTGTGTCTCTTTATTTTGTATATTGGCTTTTCTTATGCTATACAGGTGTGGTTACAGGATCCTTTTAAAGCTTTTAATGATTCTGTTTTATTACATTAATATTTCACAATATGCTACTGAAAAATCACCATAAAAGGAGTAACAACATGTATTTGTCCAGAGGCAGAAATAATGTGGTGCGACTCGAGTTTTGCCATCAGCTGGAAGACGTGTCCCTTTTTGGTCAGCGTAGAAAATGGAAAGAGGCGTTAAGAGGCGAACCTTCAGTCTGCTGCTCGCTCTCTCCACTGAGACTGACCATCAGATGCAGGCACCATCAGCCCAGTAAAATAAATTATTATATAAATGTAGCTCACTCAGCTGTGCCTCACAAGTAATACATCTGCTCTATTACCGGTGTGACCGTATAGCCTACCTAAAATGTATAAAAATGGTGCGAACAACAATACATTTGCAGGACAATTTCAAGCAAAGCCAATATGCGGTGATAAGGTATTGGACCTATAGCCTACTGCATAAACCTAATTGTTACAGTACTGTTTTTAATAGGTTAATGTTGCATAGGCTTACATTTTTTTTTTTTATGCAATCTTCTAAAACAAATTTGTGGTAGATCTCCGCTTGCATTTTGACTCTGTGATCTTGACTCAAAAGGTTGGTGACCACTCCTGTATGGTTAGAGGATGATTCATGAGACCTGTGTTAATGTAATTATTTCAGATATGAAAAGCAAACATTCCCTCTGGCTGCTCTGTGTTTTATTGTTCTAATTCTAATTCTAATTTATTGTTCTAATTCGATCCTATCACTTCTCTGCCTGTATGGTTTCTGATCAATATTACCCATTTCCGGCCCAGATTCATGCCCCCAGATGACCCGCTTGGTCGTCATGGTCCCAGTCTGGAGAACTTCCTGAGGAAGAAGCCTCTACTACCAGAACACAAACGCCAACTCTGTCCTTATGGTAAGATCTCAACCATAGAGATATATGAGTGAGATACCATAGGGTTCTAATTATATTGTCTGACTACTGACGCTTAGTTTAAAACCTGTCTTGTTGAAGCAGAAGAGAAACACAAAGTACTAATCTAGGATCAGGTTTCCATTAGGCATAACTGATTTTTATATCAGCTCTTCTAATCTGAGACTCTTTGTGAAGAGTCAAGATACTTTCTCCTGTAGAATTGTATTATTTTAGATTTAGGTAGAAATACTTTAACTGTCATGTTTAGTAACTCTCATTTATGTTTTCTATTTCAGGTAAAAAGTGCACGTACGGCGTAAAGTGTAAGTTCTACCACCCTGAGCGCACTCACCAATCCCACTGCTCATTGGCTGATGAGCTCAGGGAGAAGGCAAGGCTCTCCTCAGTAAAAGAGGACCGGAATCACATGATGTCACACCTGAGGGGCCCCCAGTCCGACCCGAGCCCCTTTCCCTCCTATTCTCTGGAGAATGACCTGGAGCACAGGCTGACGTTGGAGCACCGCGGTTCCCTGAGGGAGGGTCCCAATAGCCAGGTAACTGAGAACATGTTGCTGTCCTGGGATGGGCCACACTCCAGTAGGAACCAGCAGGCCCGCAGCCCCACAGCAGTAGGCCAAGGACAAATGGACTGGCCCAGTATGCTCTCCCCCTACGCTACTACTGACCTCCCCTATGCCAGCATCTCCCATGAGTGCCTGGACTCTGGTTTTGGCACCTATGAGAGCCAGTACTCAGATATGTCCCACGGCCACAGCAAGTCCTTCAGTCCCAGGCAGCAGCAGCAACAGCAGGGCTTCCCCTCTGGTTCCAGACATCCAGGCATGCATCCAGAGAGGCTGGCTCAGGACAGCCTCCAGCCCTGCAGGTGTTGTTTCCATGTGGCTCCCTTCACAGGTCCCCAGCAGCAGCAGCACCACAGCAACCCACACCTCGAGTCCCAATCCCAGCCAAGGTATGACACCTACTCGCCTTCTCTGTTCCCACCCAACATGCATCACTACAGCCTCCCCTGCAACTTCCAGCAAGGCGGGGTGGGGGCACGTAATTTCCACCCCCATCAGCACCCCCAGAAGTACTGGTCAGACCCCTTCCATGGCGGGGTCCCCCAGGCTAGGGCATCGTGTAGCCTCACCCCAAGCCCCCACCATCACCCCCCTACTCCGCATGGGGCCCCCCACTCATGCTCCTCTTACAGGAATCAGCAGGAACTCAACTCCTGGGCCCAGCCACCTCCACCTTCTGCCTTTGACACAGACAGAGAGGAGCTCCGTAAGAAACTGCAGGCCATCTTCAACCCCCACCAAGTAGATACGGTCATGGGGATGTTCCCTCACCTGATGGACTCCCAGAAGCTGGCTGCGGAGATCCTCAATTTAAAATCTGATGGAGGGGCCTTCTGATGCCTCTAAGCATCTTGTCTAAGGGGTTAATTCAGGGTTGAGAAGCTTGCACAACTCTAACTTCCACATAAATCATTAATTGATTTCAATGGGATACTTGTGTGAAAATGTGCCTTGGTTAATTATTCTCTTGTTCTTTTCCTTTGTAATTTACTCTAACTGATTGAAAGGGCAACGTTTTATTGTTGAGGTTGTCCTTCCTTAGCAGTCATGTGCTTGCATAGCTTATGTTAAATCCATGACAGGTTGTGTGTTAACAGTTTGGGAGAAGTGTGGGTAATTGGGATGAATCCCCTGTTGTGTTTAACTGTATTATTTGAAATATATTGAAAGTTGTATACATTTATAACAGTGTAGTCAAATCTTGCCTCTAGACTCAATACCACGGCAAACGTGAATCTAGAGTGTTTGACTGTCGATGCATATTGTATCATTTGGGATATACCGTATGTGATCTCGTTTGTCTGAAATTCAGCTCTCATGCAATACGAATTGTCTCAAATAATGTCCTTGTCTGAAATTGCACCTTTTACTATTCTGTTTTTTGTATATTGTGGTTCTGATGGCCATAATGTATTTCCTGTCTCATAGACCAATATATTTGGTATTCCATCTCTTATGCAGTGTGGAATACAATGGTATACATTTTTTCCATGTATAAAGCCTCGCCCAAAGAGCCCCAAATACTATACAGTATCCTTCTAACCAAGAGAATCTGTGGAAGAAGCTGCCAAAGAAACTGAATTAATGTTGGAAAAGCACCTTGTCATTGACCCAAATATTGTAATTCCCCCATAGACCAGAATGTGACGTTCTCAGCAAGATAATGTATGAAAATGTGTACTGTAATATGTACAGTATGTCCTGTGAGTGTCTCTTGTAATCACCAAAGACTGGGTAAATCCAATAGATCTTTTAGAGTAACTGTCCAGTGTTTCCCGATTTCTATGAAATATGACCCAAAATTAATTAGAATACAGTATGAGTGATTTTTGTTTTCCTTTAAATGTGTTCAAGTATGTTAAAAAGCAGCTTTTCTGTGTTGGAATGGTGTGGGCGTATACCGGTATAAAAAATATTCATGCGAATAGACTGCTGATTGGCCAGCTCAAGCTCAATGAGGATGACCTCATCCTCTATGTGGAAATAGCAAGCATTTTTTAAACTGTCTGTTTGAGTTTAAGGGGTGGGGTTTTGTGTATTTTCTCCAATTTATGCTTTGACCACAAATATGAGTCAACAACATTTATTTGCGTGTGAGTTAACAGAATATAAACTTTTTAAAAGTGAGATTTTCACTGGACAATTACTTCAATAATGTTTCTATGATAGTTGTCTGTCTTCGCTGTATGCTGATAGACAACACTTTGTAGTTTCTTTTTTAAGTGCCTAAACATGTCAAATGTATAATTCAATTACAATGGACATTTGGAGTAGAGTTCTAGTTCTAAACAAATTGTTAAACTTTTTTATTTTAACCCCATTTTGGTAACTTTATTTAACAGCACGGTAAGTACTAGCTAGATATTTAAAGTTAGAATGTTGTTATTATGTTATCATATAGTATTACCAGCTTCATATCAGGTTAATGCAGTCATAACCTCCATGGTACTTGAAATAATTAGCAGGGAACACTAGGCATTATATTTCTCAGCCATTTTTATGTATTTTTAGAGTAGACTACTTTGTTTCTTCGGACTACAAATAGCTACTATACCAAATAGTACAATTTGTTGCCAAGTATTTACCAGTACCTAGTACTTACCCGACTGTAATAAAGGGTTACTCACTCATTTTATATTAATTTATATACCACTTAAACACTGCCTTTTGAATGTTGGGAAGTCATATTACACAAAAATGAAAGGTTTGAAATATACCTGTCTATATTTTCTAATGGCATGTCTCTGTATTTTGTCTCAAGCTGCTGTACTATGATATAGTGCTTTCATTGTTTTAGTGCCTCAGAGCGTAGACAGTCATGTGCTCCATGATGATCTGATGATGACCATAGCTCAGGGCTCTCCAACCCTGTTCCTGGAGAGCCACCCTCATGTAGGTTTCAGCGAGATGAAATTCTTGCCACAAAGTCGACAGAAACCACATACCATTATCACTAGACAACACTAGACAACACTAGCTAATATCTGTCTAGCAGTTAGCTACGGCACGTTTGTTAGCTAGCGTGCTCTTTGACGTTGTTTCCATTCAAAATAATAACAATCAGAATCAGACTATCATAACTCCTCCTCCACATTTACTACATTGGTTGAACAGTGCAAAATAGAACCTCTCCCAACAGTTTTTTTTTTCTCGTCATGACCCGAATGTGGGGTGTCCCACTCGGGCATTTATTTTACGCCTGCTACGATAGGCTAGCTAAATAACATTTAAATATGCCATGTAGATATTTTAGACATGTTGTGATGGCATATTAGAAGACCATTCTGTCCCTGTCATTCTGTAAATGGGCCCACAGTGTAACAAAGAATCTTCATTTAATTGAATGTCATACAGTTAACTTAAAAGTGTAATTCCACCATTTTTTTTTATTAAACAACATGTTCATTATCATGTTCATTGTGGTGCTGAACAGGAGGTTAAAATGTGGTGTGAGACCTAGATTCAATCGGATCAAGCATTAACCCGGCAATAACCGACATCCGCGTAGCTGGTATTTTGGCGGTGTCAGAGGTGTAACTGCATTGGAGCTGTCAAATCAGTGAGCAGCTGCTCTTGATCATTGTCAGGAAGCCACACATGTTCCATTCGCGTTAGAAGTTCAGAATGAGAAAGTGTAGGCTAAATAGAAATAATGACGCTCAACTAGAAATCCTCATTATTTAGTTTCATGATTTTCTATCAGCCTAATCGAGGTGTAGATTACATATCACGTTCCATTGTTCAAACTTGTAAACAAGGCTGCATGGGATTTCTCTTAATGCGACTCAGTGCAACCAATGGCAATGTCTGCTTTAGGTATAATGCCAGAAGCCGCTTGTGGATTTTACAGCTCTATCACAGTTCCACCTTTGACACCGCCAAAACAACCGCTATGCAGATGTCGGCTAAAGCAGATCTGATTGAATAGAGCCTTAAGTGTCATTTGAAGGAGCAATCAGCAGTTGAAACAATGACAAAGCATGCTCCCAGCCCCTGTTTCTATAAAAAGCTGAGCAATGGGGCTGGAGAAATATCACACTACTCAAATTCAGAGACAGAGCTATGGATGCAAGGACTGACCATCCTTGATATCAAAATGATAGCTTCAACCATGTTTTGAGGCTATATAGTGTTTGTTTACATTGACTTTGTTTACAAACATTAGAGTAAAATAATATTTTATTTTGAGTTCTGATGGGGTACTACAGTTGAACTCATGAGGCATTAATAAATTATATTATTCAAGAATCAATGGGTGTGTATATATCATTAATTTATACATCCAAAAATGGATGTAGCAAGATTGGGCCTTTAAGGCTTAGACTCAAGCCAGATTTAATGAGGCTAGTTATTGAATATGCCAAGCTAACATGTATCATGCTCATGCTCTTCCGCACATCAGCCTCCTCACGCTATCCCATACACACACCCTGTACTCCTTGAAAATCCAGCATAGGATTTAAAATCTGACCTTTGTGCGACTATGACTCACATTGCAAGCTTTATCAAAACACACAAGCTGAATTCCATACAGTTTTCCCTGTGACATGCAGCCTCAGATCTTGTGGGTGCAGACCCAATTCCCAAGACCTATGAGTTTCCCTTTGCCCTGTATTTTAAGGAATGCAATTGCAGGTACTTAACCTCCCACTAATATTCCCTTGTCAGATCTGAACAGGTATGTGCCTGTAGTGCATTTTCATGTCATATTCTGAGTTCACTGAGTTATAGCGATACCAAGATGGGGGGCTGCCTTGCCCTGAGACATGTCTGTAGACCTTACTGAAGTCAGCCATGTCTCAGGGCAATGGGCTGCTTTATTGTCAGACTGTGAAGGCTTAGTAGAAACAAACAGATATTTCTGACTGTACAGTTGAAGTCGGAAGTTTACATAGAGTCAGTAAAACTCGTTTTTCAACCACTCCACACATTTCTTGATAGAGATGTGTCCTGTCTCCTAGAGATGAATGTAATTTGGTGCGAAAAGTGCAAATCAATCCCAGAACAACAGCAAAGGACCTTGTGAAGATGCTGGAGAAAACCGGTACAAAAGCATCTATATCCACAGTAAAACGAGTCCTATATCGACATAACCTGAAAGGCCGCTCAGCAAGGTAGAAACCACTGCTCCAAAACCGCCATAAAAAAGACAGACTACGGTTTGCAACTGCACACGGGGACAAAGAACATACTTTTTGGAGAAATGTCCTATGGCCTGATGAAACAAAAATATAACTGTTTGGCAATAATGACCATCGTTATGTTTGGAGGAAAAGGGAGGAGGCTTGCAGGCTGAAGAACAGCATCCCAACCGCGAAGCACTGGGGTGGCATCATCATGTTGTGGGGGTGCTTTGCTGCAGGAGGGACTGGTGCACTTCACAAAATAGATGTCATCATGAGGTAGGAAAATTATGTGGATATATTGAAGCAACATCTCCAGACATCAGCCAGGAAGTTAAAGCTTGGTCACACATGGGTCTTCCAAATGGACAATGACCCCATGCATACTTCCAAAGTTGTGGCAAAATGGCCGAAGGACAACAAAGTCAAGGTATTGGAGTGGCCTTCACAAAGCCCTGACCTCAATCCTATAGAAAATATGTGGGCAGAACTGAATAAGCGTGTGCAAGCAAGGAGGCCTACAAACCTGACTCAGTTACACCAGCTCTGTCAAGAGGAATGGGCCAAAATTCACCCAACTTATTGTGGGAAGCTTGTGGAAGGCTACCCAAAACATTTGACCTAAGTTAAACAATTTAAAGGCAATGCTACCAAATACTAATTGAGTGTACGTAAACTTCTGACCCACTGGGAATGTGCTGAAAGAAATACATGCTGAAATAAATCATTCTCTCAACTATTTTTCGGACATTTCACGTTCTTAAAATAAAGTGGTGATCCTAACTGACCTAAGACAGGGCATTTTTACAAGGATTAAAGGTCAGGAATTGTGAAAAGGTGAGTTTAAATGTATTTGACTAAGGTGTATGTAAACTTCCGACTTCAACTGTACATGTATAGAATGTGAAATATAAAAAAATGGCTCACTTCCTGCAGCGCAACATGCCAGGATTGTGGGTTCAATTCCCACAGGGGCCATCCATGTGAAAATGTATGCAAGCACAACTGTAAGTCCCTTTGAATAAAAGTGTCTTATAAATGGCATATTTCATATTATCTCAATGTTATGTGTGCTATTGTCCTTCTACTGTCTCACTCCTGCATTATTAATACAGTCACGTACTTGTCATTTATGTGAGGACTAATGTTATACACCTGAACAGCTCTCCACTGTTTACAGTTGAATGTGTTCACTTGTCTGGGATCAAAGTCAGCCTACGTTACTGAGCCTTATACTATCGGAGCCCTGGAAAGCTATGGGGTTTGTGTGTGTGTGGGGAGGGGGGGGGGGGCGTGTTTAACTTTACATGTGGGGAGCAGAAGTCCCCACAAGAATAGTAAACAAACAAAAATGTGACCAACTGGGGACATTTTGTTGGTCCCTTCAAGGTCAAATGCTATTTGTAGGAGGTTAAGGGTTAAGGTTATAATTAGTGTTAGAGTTGGGATCTAAGGTTAGGGTTACATATCATGATATATAGTGTGTGAAAAATAACAGGCATTAGCATACAAATAGCGAAATAAAACCTGATTAAATTAACTTGAAAGCCTTTACTGTAGTTATCTTTTAATACAGTCATCTCATTTGAAGCATCGTTATATTCTTCGCTTGTTAGTAACGATTGCAAAGAAATTAGAAACTTTTAATTGTAGGAATCACATTCGTTTTGAAGTTATCGGGGTCGCAGAAAGACGGATAAACATCTGGATTTTGTGTTTAGCGTAGATCTGTGAATACAGTGACGCAGAAGGGCAAAAAAAGCCTCTGAAGATGCACTTAGAACAGCTAAGTGCGGTCTGAGGCAATCATTAAATAACAATTGTTTTTAAGAGCAATTTTAGAAATGATGGTTTTGGGAAACAGCTCGTAGATTTAACGATGTTCCTACGAAGGTACTAAAGATGAACAGATAAGTATTGATACGGTACGGTGTGACTCATAAAGATAGTTCATAAATAGTTGCACAACCTAGTTACAGGAAATGAGGAGAACTATTTTTCATAACGATGCTCTGCTTGAGGAAATGGGTAGGATTTATTTCGCAATGATCAATCGTTCATCCAAATACAACCCAAGATTGGAGTAATTTGTACACACTATGCACATTTTGAAAACAACAAATATTTTACCTTTATTTTACCAGATTCTCGTTCGCAGCAACAACCTGGGGAAGAGTTGCAGGGAAGAAGGGTTGAATGAGTTAGTTGGAAGCTGGTAATGAATAGATGGAGCATTTGGCATAGCATACCACATAACTTAGTTCGGAGACATTTCTTTATAGTACTGCACCGGTTGTTCCATGTGTAAACACTTCATGGGAACTCTGTTTGGCGAACCCTATTATCAAACATTTGCACAATGCACAGTACAAAAACCAATAATCCAGTAATTACAGCAGCTTGATGAAACTCATCTTGGTCATTCAATAAGTCCTCACATTGACATCAGCATTAAAGTGATAGATAAAGGGATAGTTCACAAAAATAAACAAAAACTTAAACAAAAAAGTAAATTATCACTTTAAGGAGAGTGCTTGGATTTCTCCAGAATCTATGTATGTTATGACACCTCATGAGTTTGAGCTTTTATTTTGGGGTCCTGAATTAGAAATGCACATGATTCAGCAGTTTTGACAGTATCATAAATCATGATTTTTAATATATGAGTATAAATCTCTCATTGTACAGCATTCACAGGTCATATCATATTCACTGATATCAATTAACAGCATAATATTAGATAAAGGGAACCTGAGTTTACAAATAACAAAAATGTATACTTGTTTTATTTATTTAATTAACAAAGTTATGCAACACCCAATTCCCCTGAGTGAATACGTAACACGTAAGCAAAAACCAAACACTGCATTCCACAGTAAGAACCTCATACCAACGGTCAAGCATGATGGTGGTAGTGTGGGCCAAAATTCCTCCACAGCGATGTGAGAGACTGATCAACAACTACAGGAAGCATTTGGTTGCAGTCATTGCAGCTAAAGGTGGCACAACCAGTTATTGAGTGAAATAACTTTTTCACACAGGGGAATTGGGTGTTCCATAAGTTTGTTAATTAAATAAATAAAATAAGTATACATTGTTTCTGTTATTTGTAAACTCAGGTTCCCTTTATCTGACATTAGCTTTTGGTTGAAGATCTGATAGTATGCAGGATAAAAAATATGCAAAAACAAATCAAAGCAAAGACTTTTTCACAGCACTGTATGTTCTAGTAGTCATTGAGAGACTCTAAATGTGCATTGCATATCCATAATACCAAATGGTTCTATCGGCCATGTCATGAACAAGATATACTGTATAGTGTACTTTAATCGAAATGCATAATAAGCTATTACTATTTGAGGCTACAAGACTGTTATTTTATTTCTGAACACAAAGAAAACAGTGTTAGTGCTCATCCCACATATACCATTGTATACAAGTACAGTATATACTACTGTATATAGTATTTCTTATAATTTTGTTCTCTTTTTCTTTAGCCAATGTTGGTCTTTAATACAGGGCCGATATTGACAATTCTATGATCTTTGAATGGGTGCCATATGCCCAGTAAACTTCTGCATATACACTACCGGTCAAAAGTTTTAGAACACCTACTCATTCAAGGGTTTTTCTTTATTTTTACTATTATCTACATTGTAGAATGATAGTGAAGACATCAAAACTATGAAATAACGCATATGGAATCATGTAGTAACTAAAAAAGTGTTCAACAAATCAAAATATATGACAGCTTTGCACAAACTAGGCATTATCTCAGACAGTTTCATGACGTAGTCACCTGGAATGCATTTCAATTAAAAAGTGTGCCTTGTTAAAAGTTAATTTGTGGAATTTATTTCCTTCTTAATGCGTTTGAGCCAGTCAGTTGTGTTGTGAGAAGGTAGGAGGGGTAGACAGAAGATAGCCCTATTTGGTAAAAGACCAAGTTCATATTATAGCAAGAACAGCTCAATTAAGCAAAGAGAAACGACAGTCCATCATTACATTAAGACATGAAGGTCAGTCAATACAGTAAAATTTCAAGAACTTTGAAAGTTTCTTCTACTGCAGTCGCCAAAAACCATCAAGCGCTATGATGAAACTGGCTCTCATGAGGACCGCCACAGGAATGGAAGACCCAGAGTTACCTCTGCTGCAGAGGATAAGTTCATTAGAGTCATTAGAGTTAAGTTCATCATGTTATTTCATAGTTTTGATGTCTTCACTATCATTCTACAATGTAGAAAATAGTCAAATAAATAAAAACCCTTGAATGAGTAAGTGTCGGAAAACTTTTACCCGATAGTGTAAGTTTGCTTTCAGAGACCATTCGTGATTGATGCTAAAGAGTCCAAATGATTCATCCAGATGTGACCCTCCCCCATAGAGACTGAGATGTCATCACTCCCAGGCCATCAACAGCTTGGTGAATGGCACAAAGGCACCGTGGCCAGCCTTGCTGCAAGGGAAGGGAAACAGACAGTCACCACATGGCAGTTAGATTTCAGCACCTTAGAGTAAAAACGAGGCAGACCATTAGGTAATACAACACAGTGTTATAAAAAATATCCTTACAAAATATCCCTTTTCCAATAAAGAAAAGAAATACACTACATGACCAAAAGTCTGTGGACACCTGCTCATTGAACATCTCATTCCTAAATCATGAACATTAGTATTTAGTGGTCCCCCATGTGCTGTTATAACAGCCTCCACTCTTCTGGGAAGGCTTTTCACTTTTCATATTGGAACATTGCTATAGGGACTTGCTTCCATTCAGCCACAAGAGCATTAGTGAGGTTGGGCGCTGATGTTGGGTGATTAGGCCTGGCTCGCAGTCGGCATTCCAATTCATCTCAAAGGTGTTCAATGGGGTTGAGTTCAGGGCTCTGTGCAGGCCAGTCAAGTTCTTCCACACAGATCTCAACAAACCATTTATGTATGGTTCTGGATTTTTGTACAGGGGCATTGTCATGCTGAAACAAGAAAGGGCCTTCCCCAAACTGTTGCCACAAACTACAGAAACGTTTAGAATGTCATTGTATGATGTAGCAATATGTTTTCCATTCACTGGAACTAAAGGGCCTAGCCCGAGCCATGAAAAACAGCCCCAGACCATTATTCCTCCTCCACCAAACTTTACATTTGGCACTATGCATTGCGGCAGGTAGCGTTCTCCTGGAATCCACCAAACCCAGTGTGATCAATCACTCCAGAGAATGCATTTCCACTGCTCCAGAGTCCAATGGCAGCGAGCTTTACACCACTCCAGCCGACGCTTGGCATTGCGCAGTTCCCGATGAACAGTTGCTTCCAATGGCAGTTTGGAACTTGGTAGTGAGTATTGCATCCGAGGCCAGACGATTTTTAGACGCTACGTGCTTCAGCACTCGGCGGTCCCGTTCTGTGAGCTTGTGTGGGCTACCACTTGGCGGCTGAACCGTTGTTGCTCCCGAGACGTTTCCACAAGGGAAGCTTTAGCAGGGCAGAAATTTTACGAACTGTCTTGTTGGAAGGTGGCATCCTATGACATTGCCACGTTGAAAGTCACTAAGCTCTTCAGTAAGGCCATTCCACTGCCAATGTTTGTCTATGGAGATTGCATTGCTGTGTGCTCGATTTTTTTTTCTTTCAGTGGCTGAAATTGCCGAATCCACTAATTTGAAGGGCTGTCCACATACGTTTGTATATATAGTGTTATAGTGTACTTTTATCGAAATGCATAATAAGCCATTACTATTTGATGCTACAAGACTGTTATTGTATTTCAGAACACAAAGAAAACAGTGTTAGTGCTCATCCCACATATACCATTGTATACAAGTACAGTATATACTACTGTAAATAGCATTTTATATCATTTTGTTCTCCTCTTTTGACAAACATGTGCTACTCACGTTTGATTTCAGGTTGATATTTGCATGTTAAGTCAACCAATGACAATGTCAGCAGCACAAGTTGAAGTGTGTCTTGAGCACGGAACCATATTTGCTATATTCTTTTTTTTTTTTATAAAATACAAACAAGTCGATAATGACAGTGACAGACAACCATAAGAACGGAGGACGATGTACAATACATGACGATACTCAAACCGACAAACACACATGATACAACACATTTGGACAAGACAGTTATCAGCAATGCCATGGTGTAGTAGCCTAATACAAAAATAAACAAGGAAAAACTTTGTTTGCTTACCCTCTATTGCCTATGGATCATTTTACCCTTATGGTAGCATATGTTCATTTTAATTTATATTGTTCAATAACAATGTTGTGGACTTTCTCAAATAAGTATTGCCAGGAATTGCTAATTAATTGTTTAAACAGGTTGGGTGTTAGAAATGTAGAACTTTGTGTTTTGAATATTAATATTTTACTATTTAATATTTTTTTTTACCTAGCAGAAGTATTGTGTCATTAATTGAGGGGATATGGACATTGAGGTCACCCAAGATGATGAGTTCGGGGTGAATAGTAGTTTGATGGGAAAGCCAGCCTTGAACCTGTAGCCAAAACAAGCTCACTGTCTGACAGTACCAAAACAGATGCGTTATGTCCTCCTCCTCTTCATTACAGAACCTTAATTTAGAGTCTTGCTCAATACACCAAATGGACAGCATTTTCTTTGTTGACAGCTAAAAAGAATCACACACAGCAGAACGAGAGAGAGAATATCTGCACATATGTGATGTTGTACACAATTTTCGGGGACCACTTTTTGCTTGTGGGCACTACTTTCAGAACTACTGGCTAAAAATAATCCAAAAGTACCAGAGAATCCCTAACTGAAAGGCTCTTGAGTATCTATTGGTGTTTTGTATGTGACATTAAGGACTTGCTTCCATGGTATTGGGTTGTCAAATACATCTTCCTAACACATTTCACATTTGAAATGTGTATGGAATTGCAGATAGGTGATGGAAATTCAAAGTGAGTTGATTTTAGATTTTTGTGTCCATTTTTTGTTTTTTACAGTAGGATGGCATACGGTTAAATTATGCATTACTTTCTTCATCTTAGCTTTACATGTGGGGGATATAGCAGACAGCAATTGTGCATACATATGATTTGTACAAACATCACCATAGGCTCTAAACAATGTTCCAAAATCAAATAACTTTCCATCTTTCCACATCCACAATGTCATTTATAAAATAAATATATTTTTCAATAAACAATTGTTTCAAGTTCATAATTGTTACTTGTGTGTGTGAGGAGCCTGGAGGCCCTACTACTGTAAACAACAGGATTCAGTGGATAACTTATTTAAAGTAAATAAACCCTTCAGTTATAACTAAAAGCACTGTTGAACCGTTTCCTGTCACCTCTAAAAATAGAGATATATTTATACTCCACAGTAGAACTATAGCAATTCTACCAATGTAAAAATGCAAGGATGAAACATCCCTTACGCACAGAATAACTGATTTAAGGCTACAAATTCTTGGTAAATAAAGAGAGCACTTACCATTCAAAGTAGCACTGTCCCCTGTGTGTGCCATCTTGCTGCCCGTGTTCAAGTGTTTCCAGCTCCACTCCCATATGGAAGTCTGGCTCCCCGTCCAGGTGGCCCAGGTAACGAACCGTGCCTGTGCTGATCCGTCCCGAGGGCAGCAGGACTCGAACCCGGTGTCCCGTCCGCAGGTCTAGGGGGGAGTGAGGCACAAAGACCCGGTGTGGACCGATGTAGCTCCTCCAGGAGCCCCCACTGGGGGACATAAGGTTTGCTCTTTTTAGATGGCTTAAAATGAATAGGATTTCAAGGGACATTACACTCTAAAATCAACGTTTTCAGATCAGACCTGGGTTCAAGTACTATTTAGGGTTTTTTCAAAGACATTTTGAAGTAAGGATTTGGATATTTGTCTTTTGAATAATATACAGGCAGTTTATTTTCCAATACAAATATTTAAATACTCCATGCATTTGAACCCAGGTCTGTTTGGTCCTAAGGGTGTTTGAAGTTATGTATTTGTAAACAAATATTAGAAAACTGTTTCAAATCGTAGGCTATTTATGGGATTATTTAAAAAACAATACATTCAAATACTTCAAAGTGGTTGATTTTAGACACATTATTTTAAAACACTCAAATAAATAAAATAAATATTTCAATTACAAATACTTAACTACGCATGTATTTTAACCCAGGTCTGTTTGGCTATGTTTACACAGGCAGCCCAATTCTGATCTTTGTTTCACTAATTGATCTTTTTACCAATCAGATCAGTTCTGAAAAAGATCTCATGTGATTGGTCAAAATACCAATTAGTGGGAAAAATATCAGAATTGGGCTGCCTGTGTAGACACAGCCTTACAGATCTCAAAAGTAGTCATTGTTTGTGTAGATACAGCTACATGCCTCAACTCCAAATTAATGGAAAAGATAAAGCACTGCAAATCTGGAAGGCACATGCTGCATTCCATGGACCAATTTTAAGGTCTGAATACAAGTGCCAAACATTTTTAAGCGTAATGGCCTTTTGACACAGCTGGGAGCAGATGAAGAGAAATGGCTCTACCTGGTGGCTGTAGACAGAGCAGAAATGCGTCTGGAGCCAAATGCTGAGTTCAATGAGACCTGACTGCCAGACAAGCTGCTTTGGCATGTGTCGCCTGTTGATGACATCGTCTCAGACCCTCGGCTTTGGTTGGAATGGCTCAAGCTGCCTGTTATTTTAAGTCATGGATAAGATTATTCTTTCCTATTCAAAACACAGATATTAAAGGGAGATTACACTTCAGAATAAACATTTGTCCGATGTTTTCAGACCTCAAAACTAGTCCAATGGTAAGATGAATACATGTTCCAGGACTTTGAGTGTGTAGATCTAGGTATATGCCTTATCCACAAATGAATGGAAAAGATAAGCACCAAATAAAATCTGGAAAGAGGAAAACGCTTATCTTTTCCATTCATTTGGGATTAAAGCATATAGCTTGATCTACGCAACAAATGGCCTGTGACGTGGACCTATCTACTTTTGAGGTATGGAAACATCTGACTAACTTTTATGCTGGAGTGCAATGTCCCTTTAAATCCCATATGATGGTTACAGCAAATCAAGTACTGTTGATCATGTGATTTACTTGAGCTGTCCTGGTCCTTTTCATCGTAAGGATGTCTGTTCTTCACCTCTGACTCGCCAAGGTCCTCGAAGCTGCCCACCTGAAGTAAACTTTCAGGCCTGGCTACAGTCTCAGAGATCAGCTGATCAAAATAAAACAAAGTTGTCATTAAATTATTATTATGACTAAATGATGAAACACACACACACATAATCATACAGGCGCGCAAAACACACACACACACACACACATTCAGACACACGTTACGTTACGTTAGTCCATCGTATCCGATGATGACTACCACATCTAAGTTAATGGTGAATTCTTTGGTGACTGTCCAATCCGAGATCCACAAACTTTATTGCAGGTAGGGCATATGCAGTCTGTTTGGCATATGTTTGGCATATGCAGGCATGGTTGTATGTCTCCTGAACTGTTTTTGCTGTCTCTTTGTGCTCTCCTCTTCCCACCTCTGTACACCGCTCTGGCAGAGCTGCCTCCAGGTGGAACGGTCAGCAGCAGCATCCTCCAGGTCTGTGCGTTTGATGTTGCACTTCTTCAGCAACATTTTCAGCTGGTCCTTGTAGGGCTTCATCTGCCCCCCCTGCAGACCGCCGGCCAAGATGTAGCTGGCCATAAAGGATCTTCCGCTGCAAGCGCTCCTGAAAATTTCTATTGACATGCCCAAGCCAGCGCAGTTGGTGTTGGGTGACCATAGCATGGTCTTAGCAAGTATTTCTGCATGGGGCACACGGTCACACCAGGTAATTCTCAGGATGCGCTGAATCGCTGGAGCTGCTTGTTGTGGCAACTGTAAGTGACCAAGGATTCACAGCTGTAAAGAAGTGTGGTGATGCAGACGGCTTGATAGACGGCGACTTTGATGTGGAGGTTGAGATCCCTGTTTTTGAAGACCCTGCGTCTGAGTTTCCCAAAGCCAGATGATGCTTGCTTGATCCTATTTTGAATTTCGAGGTCGATGCTGCAGTCCTTCGAGAGGATGCTGCCCAGGTATTTGAAGGACGTGACTATTGCCAGTGATTTGTCTTCAATGGTGAAGACAGGCATGATGGGTGGAGAGCTGGATATCCATTGGAAGACCACCTCTGTCTTGGTGGTGTTGATAGACAGTCCCATCCTGCTATAGACCCTCACAGCCGCTACAAGGACATACTGAAGGTCTTCTGGAGTGTGGGCCACAAGAGAACCGTCATTAGCATACTGCAGCTCAAGAACCTGCTCCGACACAACCTTGGTGGTTGCTTGGAGCCTCCTGATGTTTAGGATGTTATGTTTAGCCTCCAGTATTTATCCTGCAGTAGTTTATGTGTCGGGGGGCTAGGGTCAGTCTGTTATATCTGGAGTATTTCTCCTGTCTTATCCGGTGTCCTGTGTGAATTTAAGTATGCTCTCTCTAATTCTCTCTTTCTTTCTCTCTCTCTGAGGACCTGAGCCCTAGGACCATGCCTCAGGACTACCTGGCCTGATGACTCCTTGCTGTCCCCAGTCCACCTGGCCGTGCTGCTGCTCCAGTTTCAACTGTTCTGCCTGTGGCTATGGAAACCTGACCTTTTCACCGGACGTGCTACCTGTCCCAGAGCTGCTGTTTTCAACTCTCTAGAGACAGCAGGAGCGGTAGAGATACTCTGAATGATTGGCCATGAAAAGCCAACTGACATTTACTCCTGAGGTGCTGACCTGTTGCACCCTCGACAACCACTGTGATTATTATTATTTGACCCTGCTGGTCATCTATGAACATTTGAACATCTTGGCCATGTTCTGTTATAATCTCCACCCGGCACAGCCAGAAGAGGATTGGCTACCCCTCATAGCCTGGTTCCTCTCTAGGTTTCTTCCTAGGTTCTGGCCTTTCTAGGAGTTTTTCCTAGCCACCGTGCTTCTACACCTGCATTGCTTGCTGTTTGGTTTTTAGGCTGGGTTTCTGTACAGCACTTTGAGATATCAGCTGATGTAAGAAAGGCTTTATAAATACATTCGATTTGATTTGATGTTGAATAGGTTTCCATCCAGCCTGAAGTCCACCGCAACCGCGC
This sequence comes from Salvelinus fontinalis, assembly GCF_029448725.1. Classification (NCBI taxonomy): domain Eukaryota; kingdom Metazoa; phylum Chordata; class Actinopteri; order Salmoniformes; family Salmonidae; genus Salvelinus; species Salvelinus fontinalis. Next base: position 34,509,946 of record NC_074670.1, read on the forward strand.
TGCAGTCCTCAAGCTCCTTGTGGAGAAGTTGGGTGACACATAGGAGGAAGATGTTAAACAGTACAGGTGCCAGCACACACCCCTGCCTCACACCGATGCTTACTCCAAATGGCACTGACTCCTGCCCTCCTATGGCAACCCGAGCCATCATCCTATCATGGAACTGGCAAAGGATGTTGACAAATTTGTCTGGACAGCCAAATTTGAGTAGAATGCCCCATAGTAGTTCCCTGCTCACAGTTTGGAAGGCCTTGAAGAGGTCGACAAAGGCCATGAAAAAGTCCTGATGTTTTTCATGGCACTTCTCCTGGAGTTGCTGTGCCGTGAATATCATGTCGACCGTACTCCTGTTCTTTCTGAAGCCGCATTGTGATTCTGGCAACAGTTCCTCTGTGATGTTGTTCATCAGCCTGTGCAGCATCACCTTGGCCAGGACCTTGCCGGTAACAGCCGGAAGGGATATCCCCCGGCTATTGCTGCAGATTAACTTGTCACCCTTGTTCTTATAGATGGTGACAATGTTTGCATCCCACCACTGTTGGGGGACAATCTCTCGGTCCCAACCTCAGTGATGTACTGGTGGAGCGTTCTGGTGCAGAGTAACCTCCCTTCTTATGTAGCTCTGCCGGGATGCTGTCAGTGACAGGAGCCTTGTTGTTCTTGAGGGAACAGAGAGCTAATCACGCCTTTTGGATGGTTGGTGAATGGTTGACGTATTGAACGAGTGGACGGACAGGCAGTTCTTCCAGGATGGAGTGGTCTGTAGGAGAGTCAGACCATCGGCTGTTTCAGGGGGGTGATGGAGCGACTTTTAGGGACATTGTGCAAATTAGGGAAATTGTGCATGTCGTTTTTGTCGGCATAAATTTGGATTTCCTGTGCCTAAGTCGTCTACCATTCATTCTGTAGAGCACGCAGGGTTGCTTGCACTTCCTTGAGTGTTGCACGCCACTGCTGGCGGAGGGTAGCAGATGTGGGGCTGTTGAGAGTAGCCCTGTGTGCTTTGTGTATAATGTCCAGTAAGGTTGTTGTGGTCTCAGAGTTCTCACCGAACCAGTCCTGATGTTTCCTACCTCTGTAGCCAATGGCGTGGCCCGCTGCCTGATAGAGCACTGAGCTAATAGATGCCCACTCCTGGTCCCTGGGTCCTCTGCGCTCAGAAGAGGCTCAGTCTCCCTCAGTCTTTCAGCGATAGAGCGACAGAACTCTTCCCTTACTGTAGCTTTCTCCAGCTTGGTACACACACACACACACACATACACATACACACACACACACACACACACACACACACACACACACACACACACACACACACACACACACACACACACACACACACACCTGATAACGGAGTTCCTGCTGTTTCCTCTGCGTTTCCACAAACTTCCTCTCCCATGTTGCCCTCTCAAATGTGATCTGGGTCTTGAGGGCCTGGATCTCCCTCTCAGCATTGGACAGTCTCCTCTGCGTGGCACTGCTACAATGACTTCCTGGTATTTCCTGACGCGCAGAGGCTGGAAATCCATCATCCAACACATACAGAGACCAGAATTAGAGCATGCTATTCTATTCTATTCTACAACAAACATAGATGAGATAATTAGAGTGGTCCTCTAGAACACCAATCTTATGCCAGTCTGTATCACTGAAGCCTACATTTTGTTCTGTTTTCATTATTTATTGAGGACAACCCTCATCGTTACCTGTTTTTTGTTTCACTTGATGGTTGTGATCCTTTCCTGTCCTGTGAGGTTCATTGGGCATGTATTTAATTGAGTAGTATGGGCTCACCTGCATCAAAAATCAATGACAGTCAAACAGCATTTCCAGAGCAAGAGGGTTGTCAAATATATAATTGTCAGATAGGACACATAGCCCATGGTCCTAGATCAGTTTGTGCTGTCACGTTCCTGACCGGTTTTCTGTTATTTTGTATGTGTTTGACGGTCAGGGCGTGAGTTTGGGTGGGTATACTATGTTATGTGTTTCTATGTTGGTTAAAGGGTGACCTGATATGGCTCTCAATTAGAGGCAGGTGGTTTTCATTTCCTCTGATTGAGAGCCATATTAAGGTAGGTGTTTTCACATTGATTGTTGTGGGTGGTTGTCTCCTGTGTCTGTGTTTCGGTTTCGTTCGTTCGTTTTGTATGTAGTCTGTTTCCTGTTCATGCGTTCTTCACGTTATATGTAAGTTCGTGTCCAGGTCTGTCTACATCGTTTATTTGTTTTGTAGTTTATCAAGTGTATTTCGTTTCGTCTTCGTCTTGTTTAATAAATCATTATGTCATATTCCAACGCTGCATTTTGGTCGAATCCTTGCTCCTCCTCTTCGGAAGAGGAGGAGGAAATCCGTTACATGTGCTGTATAGTTACCGCCTATGGTCATTGTCGTGCTTGGCTAAGTGTTGCACAAACAGATCTGTGACCAGGCTGTAGGACACACACTCACCCAGAAGAACCTGCAGGTACATAACAGACCCTTGAATGTCCATGCAAACGCACGCCACAGGATGTGCGCCGCCATGCTGTTGTAGTATCACCTCACATTGTCCTATCCTACCTGAGAAAAGAAAGCTGTTGTTGAGGTGTGCCCGTAGGACATCCTTTTACTGTGTAACGCAAACATTCTTGTGTATCTCTATCTCTACTGTGTGTTCCAGAAGTACACACATGTTAATATGCTGACTGGTTTATGCTATGGAGTGGACAGTGTTGTCCCCAGTGACACCATTTGGATTATTTTAAAGGTTCATGTTGGAGATTTCAACCCAGCATTTAGAATGTGACGCTCTGAGGCTTATAATACAGCAGTACTATTTAATAATAGAAGTTCTCTACTAAGTTGTTGGTGACATGTGTAAGGTGTGTTCGTAATTCCCTGAAATATAAAATCAAGCCTGGTCTCTGATCTGTTTGTGCTGTCTTACCAACTCCTACTGTCATTTTTTGGTGTAATGACTATATGAATTGACGAGACAGCACAAACACATCTGGGACCGGGCTATATGATATCGACACTGCATCCACAATTCTACCACCTCCATTCGGATGATGTCTCTGTAATACAGCTAATTCCGGAGATTCATTCACTGAGAGCTTCAACAAACCATTGCAAACGAACATGTAATAGCACTAACAAACATGCAATAGCACTAGCAAGTATGTAATAGCACTACCTTTTATACAGACAAATAGGAGGCTAAATACAGACCTTTCCCAACAGCCAGAAGGTGAAGAGAATGAAAGTCCCGAATGTCAGAATGAAAATAGCTCTGCTCTTTTCAGGTCAATGCCGTCACACTCCGTGGTGAATGCTAGAACACCATATAGTACCCACTGACCTGCTGCTATGTCCATTGCCGTGAGAGCAGTGTTGCTCACGACTAAATCTTATCTAATCTTCTTAGTCGGGCTGTGTCCCGGGCCATGTACTTCCAGACAGCAGCTTCATTTTGCCTCCCGAGCCTCCTCATAAAAACACAGTAAGTGGGTGGTGTTGTTGATGCAGTTTAATGTACTGTCAATTCCAATCATTTTACAAACTACCGTAGGCCTATCTTGATGAGCCGGAGGAAAATGAAGTGTCTTCCTTTCAATGGCATATTCGAGTAGACAGTCCTGAATTGTATCTACTGGCTGATATTTTCCGTAACATTTGATAGTCATGCACAACACACTGTATTATATAGGGTTCTATCATATTTATGGTATCCATATTCGGACAGCCAAGACATGCTTAGGTTGTCCTAATATGGACACCGTACAAAATAATGACCCAAAGGTCAACGGCATGTGTTTGCTTTAAGCACAGACACCCTGTCACTCTCAAACACAGCCCTTTGTTTGCATATAATTTTGCATTGATGGTCTTTGTTTATGCAATAAATATATGAATGGTCGTGGCTCTGAATGGCCATACAAAACGAGTTGTTTTCTTTGATTCGACGTCTTGCCATTTTGCTTACCTTGTGCAGGATATATCTGTTTTCCATCCTAATTTGTTTGCATCTGAAGAGTGAATGGGATATTGTGGCACTTTTACATGAGCGATAATACCCAATCATAATCAAACATATTACAATACACACTTTATAGTTTCGGCAACATTCCCATTTTCACTTGACATTGCAATGTGATTGAATCTCAGTTCAATGGTCACATTTTTGTACCCGTCAAAGGAGAAATTAAAGTGATAGGAATTCTGAGGTAATGGTCTTCAATCCTGCTATCTACATGTGTGATCTTTCGTATGTTTTTACACTTTCTCTGTATGTACAACACCGTTTACACATATTTACAATACAGTACATTTCATAGGCACCGGATACTGGAAACACTCCTGATTTGAATGGCTACTGTGTAACATTAGAAAAGCATTAGATAATAAAATATACTGTATACTAATTTCACCCATTTGCATTAGAAATGATGCACATTTTGTCCGACAAACATATTGACACTGACCATCATACTTTATTTTTTTCACTTTCCTTCCGTTGTCAATGACTGCTAGGAAAGCCAGTAAACACAAACATGTAAACTTGTCTCCCTTGAATAGCTCAAACTGGTTTTGCATTGGACAGGTCTCGCCTGGAAAATGAGATAGGTCACAGGTCATTACCATTACTAATGGTGTAGTCAAATTATTACTGGGTTGTTGTTGTGGAGAAATATTATTTAGTGACGGATAACTCTGCTTTCCGAGTGGTGACTGGTTCTACCTTTTTCATACGCATTCATTACCTGTACATTATTTACAATAAATCCCCACTGAAATAAGTAAATCATGCTTTCATTACTTGGAACAAGAGATTTATTTACATGTGGCCTGTAATTCAGCCCATATCAACTTTCATCACTCGTCATACTTTTGGGGCATCGAGCATGACAGCGTTATTTTCTCCTGGCTTCCTGTTCTTCTCTCCATTGTGGAGAAGAATTGTCTGGTTTCAAAGTCAAACAGAGCATTCAAATTAAATGTGAGCCTGTAGGTATTATCTGGGAGGGTGACTGTTTTGTTTTTGAATAGTCATATAATTGTAACCCTCACACACTCACCACTAAGGTATAATGTATGCAGGTGTCACGTTCCTGACCTGTTTTCTGTTGTTTTGTATGTGTTTAGTTGGTCAGGGCGTGAGTTGGGGTGGGTATTCTATGTTGTGTGTCTAGTTCGTCTGTTTCTATGTTCAGCCTGATATGGTTCTCAATCAGAGACAGCTGTCAATCGTTGTCCCTGATTGACAATCATATATAGGTGGCTTGTTTTGTGTTGGGGATTGTGGGTGGTTGTTTCCTGTCTCTGTGTTTGTGTTCTGCACCAGATAGGACTGTCTCGGCTTTCACGTTTGTTTATTTTGTTATTTGTTAATGTTCATCGTTTAATTAAACATGTTGAACACTAACTGCGCTGCATTTTGGTCTTCTCCTTCATCCCAGGAAGAAAGCCGTTACAGCAGGTCATATACAGTAACTGCAAGGACGGTAGGCCAGGTGTTCTCACCTGGCCTATCTAGTTAAATAAAGGTGAAATAAAATTAAAAATTAAAAGGAACACTCAACTACTATTTTCCAAGGCATGTCCTTTTCTGTCAATAGCTGGACAAATGGGAGGATGTGCTGAAGCACAATACAGTGTATGCCTACCTCATCTGGCTATTGGCTTGTTGGTAAGCTCTTATTATTGTTGTCTTTTACACTGAGGAAACATTTTGCATGATGATACTTGGTGATAACAGATGAATATGCCGGCTGGGACAAAGTGTACAGGAAACATATAAAACAAATATATAACAAATGTAAAGGAAACATATAAAACGAACATATAACAAATGTGAAGGAAACATATATAACAAATGTAAAGGAAACATATATAACGAACATATAACAAATGTAAAGGAAACATATATAACGAACATATAACAAATGTAAAGGAAACATATGAAACGAACATAACAAGTGTGAAGGAAACATATATAACAAACATAACAAATGTGAAGGAAACATATTTAACAAATGTAAAGGTAACATATATAACGAACATATAACAAATGTAGAGGAAACATATATAACGAACATAACAAATGTAAAGGAAACATAACAAACATATAACAAATATAAAGGAAACATATAAAATAAAACATATAACAAATGTAAAGGAAACATACACTGCTCAAAAAAATAAAGGGAACACTAAAATAACACATCCTAGATCTGAATGAATGAACTATTCTTATTAAATACTTTTTTCTTGACATAGTTGAATGTGCTGACAACAAAATCACACAAAAATTATCAATAGAAATCAAATTTATCAACCCATGGAGGTCTGGATTTGGAGTCACACTCAAAATTAAAGTGGAAAACCACACTACAGGCTGATCCAACTTTGATGTAATGTCCTTAAAACAAGTCAAAATGAGGCTCAGTAGTGTGTGTGGCCTCCACGTGCCTGTATGACCTCCCTACAACGCCTGGGCATGCTCCTGGTGAGGTGGCGGATGGTCTCCTGAGGGATCTCCTCCCAGACCTGGACTAAAGCATCCGCCAACTCCTGGACATTCTGTGGTGCAACGTGGCGTTGGTGGATGGAGCGAGACATGATGTCCCAGATGTGCTCAATTGGATTCAGGTCTGGGGAACGGGCGGGCAAGTCCATAGCATCAATGCCTTCCTCTTGCAGGAACTGCTGACACACTCCAGACACATGAGTTCTAGCATTGTCTTGCATTAGGAGGAACCCAGGGCCAACCGCACCAGCATATGGTCTCACAAGGGGTCTGAGGATCTCATCTCGGTAACTAATGGCAGTCAGGCTACCTCTGGCGAGCCCATGGAGGGCTGTGTGGCCCCCCAAAGAAATGCCACCCCACACCATGACTGACCCACCGCCAAACCGGTCATGCTGGAGGATGTTGCAGGCAGCAGAACGTTCTCCATGGCGTCTCCAGACTGTCACGTCTGTCACATGTGCTCAGTGTGAACCTGCTTTCATCTGTGAAGAGCACAGGGCGCCAGTGGCAAATTTGCCAATCTTGGTGTTCTCTGGCAAATGCCAAACGTCCTGCACGGTGTTGGGCTGTAAGCACAACCCCCACCTGTGGACGTCGGGCCCTCATACCACCCTCATGGAGTCTGTTTCTGACCGTTTGAGCAGACACATGCACATTTGTGGCCTGCTGGAGGTCATTTTGCAGGGCTCTGGCAGTGCTCCTTCTGCTCCTTCTTGCACAAAGGCGGAGGTAGCGGTCCTGCTGCTGGGTTGTTGCCCTCCTACGGCCTCCTCCACGTCTCCTGATGTACTGGCCTGTCTCCTGGTAGCGCCTCCATATTCTGGACACTACGCTGACAGACACAGCAGATTTTCTTGCCACAGCTCGCATTGATGTGCCATCCTAGATGAGCTGCACTACCTGAGCCACTTGTGTGGGTTGTAGACTCCGTCTCATGCTGCCACTAGAGTGAAAGCACCGCCAGCATTCAAAAGTGACCAAAACGTCTGCCAGGAAGCATAGGAACTGAGAAGTGGTCTGTGGTCACCACCTGCCGAACCACTCCTTTATTGGGGGTGTCTTGCTAGTTGCCTATAATTTCCACCTGTTTTCTATTCCATTTACACAACAGCATGTGACATTTATTGTCAATCAGGGTTGCTTCCTAAGTGGACAGTTTGATTTCACAGAAGTGTGATTAACTTGGAGTTACATTGTGTTGTTTAAGTGTTCCCTTTATTTTTTTGAGCAGTGTATATAACAAACATATAACAAATGTAAAGGAAACATATAAAACAAACATATAACAAATGTGAAGGAAACATATAAAACAAACATATAACAAATGTGAAGGAAACATATATAACAAATGTAAAGGAAACATATAAAACAAACATATAACAAATGTAAAGGAAACATATAAAACAAACATATAACAAATGTGAAGGAAACATATATAACAAACATATAACAAATGTGAAGGAAACATATAAAACAAACATATAACAAATGTGAAGGAAACATATAAAACAAACATATAACAAATGTGAAGGAAACATATATAACAAACATATAACAAATGTGAAGGAAACATATAAAACAAACATATAACAAATGTGAAGGAAACATATAAAACAAACATATAACAAATGTGAAGGAAACATATATAACAAATGTGAAGGAAACATATAAAACAAACATATAACAAATGTGAAGAAAACAACACATAGGGTGTGATGGAATTAATTGTAAAGTATATTTATATCACATGTCCTTGTAATTTCGGTAGGTTGGTGGGGGGATTTTTCTTAACGTTTTTCAATTACAGAATAAGTTTAAACTAATATGAAATAATGTATTTGAAATACAAATACAGTAGGTAACTTAATATTTTATATTCTTACAATTTCACTACGATAGACACTTTCATGAGTGCCAACGATAACTTTGACCATGAAAACTAACATGGAATGGATTTGTGCAAAGAATGATATTTGGTTGTAATATGTACAATTCCACAAGAGAACTAAAAGCTATACCAGCCTGTGTTTGTCTTTTCTTTTAGGGGTTCTTCTCATAAAACGGTCAGGTTGATTAGAAGGAGGGATTTTTTTGTCACCTGAGTGGCCCAGGTGCCTTTGTGTGGTGCCCAGGTTAGGTATCCCACATTCCAAGAGCCACAATGCCACAAAGAGGTAATTGTTGTCAAAGGGGTTTATTCCTGACAGAGGGGAGTGGGGGGGGGTTCACATTGTGTTGAACAGAAACCAGAATGTTCCCCAAAATCACCTCACCAGTATGGGAATTATCTCACAAGAAACCCATGAGGCAGCAAAGTTGTAGGAGACTGTGGGGCCATTTTGTTTGGAAAAGAAAAGGAATGAGGGGATAGGTAAATAAAGAGAGGAGATGTATAATATTTATCAGATTGTTTTGGGTTGCAGATGTTAATGATGTGACTATGACCTGTTGTATCACTTTGCTCCATTGACATTTTTTCATAAATGTGTCTGATTACATAATTGTATTAATTAGTCTCACATGACCATCTGTCAACTGGCCAGCGGACTCAAGATTTGGTCCTGGTTCCTGAGATTATAGGTGTGGATTGAGTTAGCGGGCCGGAAGTTTACCCTAATTTGATCTCTGGGCCCTTGTATGGTAGTTTTAACCCACCCACCCAGCTCTCTGCCTGTAGTCTCCTCCTCTCTGCTAGTTGTGACTAGTAATTGAGTGGGTGTGCAGGTGAGTTTCCACTTAATAGGTTGCCTCTCCTGTGCTGTCACTAGGAAGAACAGAGGGTAGTGACACTGGGAGAAAAGGAGAGCGGAGAGACGGAGAGAGAGAGGCTCTACACATCATCCGAGGCTGATACAGACAGTTTCATCCTCAGACTTTTGCTCAACGCGACACACGGGTAAGCGCTTGTTGTTGTTTTTTCTGAAAACATTTAGTTAAACAATTGGTTTGCGTTATTTTGTTTCCATTACCTGCTTATCTCAGGCTGATTAAGTTCAACAAGGAGGGTTGCCATGGTTGCTTAAAGATGATAGTGTAGAGAATAATGTTGCTTAGGTTTACTTCACAACAATAAATATAAGGTTATGTTACTGGCATTGAATGCTTCCATATTTTCACATAGTGCAGTGCCTTCTGAAAGTATTAAACTGAGATGTTTTGTCCCTGGCCTACACGCAATACCCCATGATATCAAAGTGGAATTATGTTTTTTGACAATTTTACAAATTAATAAAAAATGAAAAGCAAAAATGTCTTTAGTCAATAAGTATTCAACCCTTTTCTTATGGCAAGCCTAAATAAGTTCAGAAGTAAAAATGTGCTTAACAAGTCACAAAGTAAATTGGATGGACTCTGTCGAGCAGTGAATTTCGAACACAGATTCAGCCACAAAGACCAGGAAGGGTTTCCAATGCCTCGCAAAGAAGGGCACCTATTGGAAGATGGGTAAAAAAAAAACAGACATGGAATATCCCTTTGAGCATGGTGAAGTTTTTAATTACACTTTGGATGGTGAATCAATACAACCAGTCACTACAAAGATATAGGCGTCCTTCCTAACTCAGTTGCCGGAGAGGAAGGAAACCGTTCAGGGATTTCAACATGGTGACTTTAAAACAGTTACAGACTTTAATGGCTATGATAGGAGAAAACCGAGGATGGATCAACAACATTGTAGTTGCTCCACAATACTAACCTAATTGACAGAGTGAAAAGAAGGATGTTTGTACAGAACATAAATATTCCAAAATATGCATCCTGTTTGTAATAAGGCACTAAAGTAAAACTGCAACAAATGTGGCAAAGAAATTAACTTTATGTATTGAATACAAAGCCGTGTGATTGGGGCAAGTCCAACATCACCAAGTAGCAGAGTTGTGGACTCGAGTCACATGACTTGGACTGGAGTCTGACTTGAGTCACACATTTGATCACTTGAGGCTTGATTTGACAGAAAATGAAATAACTTGAGGCTTGACTTGGACTTGGAGCTTTAAGAGCAGTTGAAGGCCACGGAAGGAGTGTTGTATGGCATTGAAGCTTGTCTGGAGGTTTGTTAAGACTCGATATTCAACTTTGACTTGAGACTGATGACTTTACATGATCTGGCCAGGTTTTGTAATGTCCACACAGCCAGAGACAGTAGCCACAGCATCTCCCTTGCAAAAAAACCTGCAACAGATTGGCTAGTGAAACGCACACTCTGCCTTCTGAATGGACCAGCAAACTGCCAATTGACACAGGCCGGGTGAGCTAGCGAACAGATTGCTGATTTAATGTATATGATCAGGGGCAAACGTCAAATTGTAGGGAGAGAGGATTGCCATAATAAATAAATATGCAGGTGCAAAAAAAATTGGTGATCATGAATATTAACAGTTTACTTTGCAAGCTCACCAGTAATTGGGCATTACTTTAGTGCCTTATTGCAAACAGTATTCACGTTTTGGAATATTTTTATTCTCTACAAGTTTCCTTCTTTTCACTCTGTCAATTAGGTTAGTATTGTGGAGTAACTACAATATTGTTTATCCATCCTCAGTTTTCTCCTACTGGTCTTTCAGGAAGTCAAAATTGCTTGAAATTGATCATTTACTTATGAAGCTTGTATTTGAAATTTGTTGTTAAAGTGTATTATTAGTCTACTGCAGAGAATATGCACCATCGGCACGTCTTTCCACTTGTGCTCTCCAAACTCCCCCAGTGGAGAGCACTTTGTTCTCTTGTTGAAATGGTTGCTGTTGCTTTCACACGTTTAGATGAATATGTCATCAATAATCATTAAGTCTCATTAACACGAATGTACCTATGTAACAATGGATGTGGAAATTGCCTTTTACATCGTAGAACCCAGTTTATGGGCTGTAATTGCAAATTGGTTAATTGTATGGTCCTATGGTCTTTTGGGCTATTGCCTGTCTATATTTAGTTATTCTGATTGTATATTTTGTATGATAAGGCACTTTCACTATTGGATCACTAGGACCTGTAAATAAATCTACACTTTGAGCCCGTCAACCTGCCTTGCCTTCTGCTGATTTCATACCCTTAAGACTGCTACAAGGTGCCTATTTTACAATTACAAAATTCAAATGTGTTGTAGACAAAATAATGAAAAGGGCTGCCTGGTGTACTCAATAAATATGCTAATATTTGTAGTTGAACAAGTCATTGCATGTATAGATTTGTTTTACTTGACTTGAGACTTGACTTGAAAAAACTTGTGACTACTTGACTTGACTTGCTCTTAGAATGCACAAGTTAGACTTGACTCAAGACTCGAGCCGTTCTACTTGGGACTTCACTTGCGACTCGGACCCCTTGACTTGAGACTTGCTTGTGACTCAAATAATAGTGACTTGGTCCCACCTCTGCTGAGTACCACTCTTCATATTATCAAGCATAGTGGTGGCCCCCAAAAGGGAGTTTTTTAGGAAAGAAAGAAATGGAATAGAGCTAAGGACAGGCAAAATCCTAGAGGAAAACCTGGTCCAGTCTGCTTTCCAACAGATACTGGGAAACAAATTCACCTTTCAGCAGAAAGTTCCTGAGTGGCCTAGTTACAGTTTAGTCTTCAATTGGATTGAACATCTATGGCAAGAGATAAACATAGCTGTTTAGCAATGATCAACAACCAACTTGACAGAGCTTGAAATGTGCCAAAGGTAATTCTAACATGTTTTGACTCATGGGGTTGAATACTTATCTAATCAAGATACTGTATATTAGTGTGTTTTTTTGTTTTTTTTATTTAACCAATTTTATAATTTTTCTTTCACGTTGACATTACAGAGTATAGATCATTGACAAAAAATTACAATTAAATCCATTTTATTCCTACTTTGTAAAACAACAAAGTGTTTAAAAAAAAAAGTGAAGCAGTGTGAATACTTTCTGAAGGCACTGCGTATCTATAGTATGCTTGTGTCACAATTAATATAACATTTGACAGTGGTTTTATCTAAAACCCTCACTACATCATTTGTTATTTTAATTGAACTGTGTGTAGGTTAGGTTTAAGTCCGGGCACTGGCTGGGCCACTCAAGGAAATTGAGAGACTTGTCCCGAAGCCACTCCTGCGTTGTCTTGGCTGTGTGCTTAGGGTTGTTGTCCTGTTGGAAGGTGAACCTTCACCCCAGTCTGAGGTCAGGAAAGCTCTGGAGCAGGTTTTCATCAAGGATCTCTTTGTACTTTTCTCCATTAATCTTTCCCTCGATCCTGACTAGTCTCCCAGTCCCTGCCACTGAAAAACATCCCCACAGCATGATTCTGCTACCACCATGCTACACCGTAGGGATGGTGCCAGATTTCCTCCAGACATGACGCTTGGCATTCAGGCTAAGAGTTCAATCTTGGTTTCATCAGACTACAGAATCTTGTTTCTCATGGTCTGAGAGTCTTTAGGTGGCTTTTGGCAAACTCCAAGCGGGCTGTCATGTGCCTTTTACTGAGGAGTGGCTTCCGTCTGGCCACTCTACAATAAAGGCCTGATTGGTGGAGTACTGCAGAGATGGTTGTCCTTCTCAAAGATTATCCCATCTTCACAGAGGAACGCTAGATCTCTGTCAGAGTGACCATCAGGTTCTTGGTTACCTCCCTGACCAAGGCCCTTCTCCCCCGATTCCATGTTTGGCCGGGCAGCCAGCTCTAGGAAGAGTCTTGGTGGTTCCAAACTTCTTCCATTTAAGAATGATGGAGGCCACTGCAGAAATGTTTTGGTACCCTTCCCCAGATCTGTGCCTCGACACAATCGTGTCTCGGGGCTCTATTGACAATTCCTTCAACCTCATGCCTTGGTTTTTGCTCTGACATGCACTGTCAACTGTGGGACCTTATATAGAAGGATGTGTGCCTTTCCAAATCATGTCCAAACAATTGAATTTACCACAGGTGGACTCCAGTCAAGTTGTAGAAACATCTCATGGATGATCAATGGAAACAGGATGCACCTGAGCTCAATTTCGAGTCTCATAGAAAAGAGTCTGAATACTTATTTAAATAAGGTATTTCTGTATTTAATTGTTAATAAATCCTGTTTTCACTCTGTCAATATGAGGTATTTTTTATTTCATACATTTTAGATTAAGGCTGTAACGTAACAAAATGTGGAAAAAGTTAAGGGGTCTGAATACTTTCCGAATGCACTGTATATATATATTATATTTGAATATATTATATTTCATATACTTTAAGCAATATAACATTTTTCCTTTACACAAACACCTATAACTAGACCTACTTTTTTAAAAGTGGGCTATTTGTCACGGATTCCCCCGGTACTGCTGCTCATTCCGTGCACCAGTTCCGGAGGTCTACGTCACCGGCCTCTAGGTCGTCACTGAACTATCTCATTACGCACACATGATTCCAATTCCCATTGATTAGTAATTGTATATATGTGCCCTCTGTTCATCAATGTCTTGTCACTTATTGTTCCCATGTCCGTTGGTCTGTGATACCTGTGCTTTGTTATTTCGGCTTTCTTGCTGCGCGTATTGTTCACTTGTTATTACGGGTCTCGTATCGTGTATTGTTGTGCATTTGTTATTACAGGTCTCGACCCGTGTAGTGTATTGCCGGTCTCGTCCTGTGTATTTATTATAGGTTTTACCTCGCTCTTTTGTTTGGGTTACATCCCTGTGTTTTTGCATACGTGTTTGTTTTGGGATTCGTCCCCGTGCCTTTCATGGCATGTTGTATTTTTGGGTGGAGTATTAAAAACCCCTATTACGTATTCCTGCACCTGTCTCCGATCACTTATACAACGTGACACTATTAGCCACTGTTTGACCCTCAGTCTCCATGGTGTTGGGCCCAAAGGAGACTGTGTGGTTGGTTCCTAGGGAGGGATGGAAACATGCCGTGCTTAGATATATTGCCCCGGGGACATCACGAGGAACAAACACATTTTAATTGTGCTCATGGCTGAACGGCTGCCAACCGACACTACCGAACAAAACCATATCCTTTGATGACACACGCATGTGTCTGATTATTTTGGCAATGATTATTTTCTTAATATTGTAATTTACCAGCCACAATGTGGTTGTGAGTGGATGGTTGTTTGACAGTTCAACATCTATTATCTATTCCTAACTCTCTTTTCTACCTCTCTTTCCTACACTTAACCAAATTTAACTTACAAATCAGGCGCTGCGGCCACTGCAAACCATCATCAGATCAGTTTCCCCCATAGAACAATTAGGGAATTGTTTGCAAATGAACCCTCAGATAGATGATGGCATAAGATCAAAGGATAAGTCCAGGTGGGACATAATGAATGGACATGTGTAAACAGTCTGATTGCTCCACTGAATCTGACTTAGGTTGTGTGTCAACGGAAAAGGCATAATAGACCTTATGTGGTTTGTGGTATTACTTTTGTCCTCTACATGCTCCAGGTAGCATTATTCAATAGTCAGGTAACCACGATGCTACAAGACAATAAGGAACCTTTATATCACAATATTCAGGGTGTCACATTTCACTGTTTCTCAGTTTACTTCTAAATGTAAGATCTTCTGTGCCTAATTCGTACTGTAGCCGTGTTAATCGTTAAAGGGACACAGTCGTTATTCATATTGTTTTAAGATTATAGGGGGTCATTTTCTTGGGAACTTTTCTTCTTATCGTTTGTGCAAAAACACCATAGTCACATACTGTATGTACTGTAGATACTGGTATGGAGCTGGAGAAAATGAACATCATGTTAAAACTTATACTGGGTCAAAATGAACTCATCATGACTTCTCTTTCCCTTTCTAGACTGGACTAAGGGCTCCTACTCCATCCAGAAGACTATGGCCTCAACTGCTTCTTTTAAAGGCACAGGTATGTTTACTTTCTAAATATGCCCATTGCCTAAAAAATGTGCATAGACACATACTGACTGATTCTTGAATAATATAACTTCTATAACTTTAATCAAAGTTATATAAGTTACCCATTGATTATTGAAGAATATAACTTATATAACATTAATCAAAGTTATATAAGTTACCCATTGATTATTGAAGAATATAACTTATATAACATTAATCAAAGTTATATAAGTTACCCATTGATTATTGAAGAATATAACTTATATAACATTAATCAAAGTTATATAAGTTACCCATTGATTATTGAAGAATATAACTTATATAACATTAATCAAAGTTATATAAGTTACCCATTGATTATTGTAGAATATAACTTATATAACATTAATCAAAGTTATATAAGTTACCCATTGATTATTGAAGAATATAACTTATATAACATTAATCAAAGTTATATTGTAACGGCAGCCTTCCTCCTCTTCATCTGAAGAGGAGGTGTAGCAGGGATCGGACCAAGACGCAGCGTAGAGCGTGTTCAACATGTTTTTAATAGACAAGACGAAAACTGTGAACACTTACAACGATACAAAATAACAAATGTGGCAAACCGATACAGCCCTATCTGGTGCAGCGAAAACACAGAGACAGGAAACACCCACCCACAATCCCCAACACAAAACAAGCCACCTATATATGATTCCCAATCAGAGACAACACAAAACATCTGCCTCTGATTGAGAACCATATTAGGCCAAACATAGAAACAGACAAACTAGACACACAACATAGAATGCCCACCCAGCTCACGTCCTGACCAACGCTAAAACAAGCACAACACACAAGAACTATGGTCAGAACGTGACATATAAAAGTTACGCATTGATTAATGAAGAATATAACTTATATAACATTAATCAAAGTTATATAAGTTGTACTATTCAAGAAACTATGGGTAAATATCAATAATTGAAATGGACAGATTTTCAGATCCCAGATTGTATCTTTAAGATTCTAGACTGTATCTGCAACTGCAGTTAAACTGCAAAATGCCTGACGTAAAAAAAGTGTTATGTTATGTTGGACGCAGTATTTTCAGCATACTGCAGTTATACTGCACTCTAACTGGAGTTATACTGCAGTTATCCTGCACTCTGAATGCAATCTTTTTTCGTAAGGGAATGACTCATCTAGCCGAACAAAACAGAGGCTTACTGCCTACATGAATGTGACAAAGCATGGTTAAGAGCTTGTTATGTTTAATAGACAGGACCTGCCAAATGATGACAGCTGTATGCCTCTCCTATCTGAACAGGCCTCCTGCTCTTCTTACTACTGGGACTGCAGCCATCGTCATTTATTTCCGGGCAAAACACATCCTCAAGTTCCAATTCAACGACCAATGCTGTATCAACTGTGATGTCACCAGGCATGAGTACTGACTCTGCAGCAACTATCATGACAGCTACCACAGCTCAAACTACAATGTCGTCTGCCATTTCCTCTACGAATGCTACAATGTCGTCTGCCATTTCTTCTACGAATATTACAATGTCGTCTGCAGGGTTGGGTAGGTTCCTTTCTAAATGTAATCCATTATAGTTACTAGTTACCTGTCCAAGATTGTAATCAGTAAATAACTTTTGGGTTTCCCAAACTCAGGAATGTAATCTGATTACCTTAGATACAGTTACTTTTAGATTACTTTCCCCTTAAGAGCCATTAGAAGAAGACAAAAATGTATGTTACCAATTGAACGAAATCTTTTGCAGAATAAATCAGTGTTAAAGTTCACATAGCTGGCCATATATGCATGTTACATTTTACTTTATGGGTTGGATATGAAGGCTTCTTCTAACCCATTGCTTTCTACTACATATATTAATATGATTAAATTATATCTTCACATTGAAAACCAAGGTCTATCAGAATTCCAGTCAAAACACCAGTCTCAATGTCAACAGTGAAGAGGTGACTCCGGGATGCTGGCCTTCTAAGCAGAGTTACAAAGAAAAAGCCATATCTCTGTCCAGTGTCTGTGTTATTTTTCTCATCTTGATCTTTTCTTTTTATTGGCCAGTCTGAGTTATGGTCCCATGTGGCTCAGTTGGTAGAGCATGGCGCTTGCAATGCCAGGGTTGTGGGTTCAATTCCCATGGGGGGACCAGGGTTCACTTCCCACGGGGGGTCGCTTCTTCACTGTTGAGACTGGTGTTTTGCGGGTACTATTTAATGAAGCTGCCAGTTGAGGACTTGTGTTTGTGCTTTTCTTTAAAAAACAAGGACAGTTCTCAGTGATCCCAAAGTTTTAGAACACCTACTCATTTAAGGGTTTTTCTTTATTTTTATTATTTTCTACATTGTAGAATAATAGTGAAGACATCAAAACTATGAAATAACACATATGGAATCATGTAGTAACCAAAAAATTGTTAAACAGATTCTTCAAAGTAGCCAGCCTTTGCCTTGATGACAGCCTTGCACACTCTTGGCATTCTCTCAACCAGCTTCACATGGAATGCTTTTCCAACAGTCTTGAAGTAGTTCCCACATATGCTGAGCACTTGTTGGCTGCTTTTCCTTCACTCTGCGGTCCAACTTATCCCAAACCATTTCATTTGGGTTGAGGTCAGGTGATTGTGGAATCCAGCTCATCTGATGTAGCACTCCATCATTCTCCTTCTTGGTCAAATAGCCCTTACACAGCCTGGAGGTGTGTTGGGTCATTGTCCTGTTGAAAAACAAATGATAGTCCCACTAAGAGCAAACCTGACGGGATGGCGTATCGCTGCAGAATGCTGTGGTAGCCATGCTGTCAAACTAGCCTTCGCTTTGGCTCCCCCTCCTGTCCAGCTCAGGAATTCGGCGTCGCAGGCCTTCTAGCTGCTACTGAACCTACTGCTGGCAAACTCTCTTCACTCATCAACCCCGGACTTGACTTGTCATGTCACGTGTGCTCCCTCTCCGGCCTCTAGGTCACCAGGCTGCTCATTATGGCGCACACCTGTCACCATCATTACGCGCACCTGCGCGTCATCAGAATCACCTGGACTCCATCACCTCCTTGATTACCTGCCATATATATGTCACTCCCTTTGGTTCCTTCCCCAGGCTTCATTGTTTCTGTTTCAGTTTCCTGTCTGTGCGATGTTCGTGTTTCTGGTTTTGTTTATTAAATTATGCACTCCCTTGCTTCCCGACTCCCTGTGCACATGTTACATGACATCATTACACACACCTGGGTCCAATCTCCAATCTATCACTGTATTTATACTCCCTCTGCCATTTGTCTTTGCCGGATAATGAACTTATCCTCTGCAGCAGAGGTAGCTCTGGGTCTTCCTGTGGTGGTCCTCATGAGAGCCAGTCTCAACATCGCGCTTGATGGTTTTTGCGACTGCACTTGAAGAAACTTTCAAAGTTCTTTAAATGTTCCGCATTGACTGACCTTCATGTCTTAAAGTAATGATGGACTGTCATTTCTTTTTGCTTATTTGAGCTGTTCTTGCCGTAATATGGACATTTACCAAATAGGGCTATCTTCTGTATACCACCCCTACCCTGTCACAACACAACTGATTGGCTCAAATGCATTAAGAAGGAAAGAAATTCCACAAATGAACTTTTAACAAGGCACACCTGTTGATTGAAAAGCATTCCAGGTGACTACCACATGAATATGTCATCAAGGCAAAGGGTGGCTACTTTGAAGAATGTCAAATATAAAATATATTTTGATTTGTTTAGCACTTTTTTGGTTACTATATTATATATGTGTTATTTCATAGTTCTGATGTCTTCAATATTATTTTACAATGTAGAAAAAAAAGAGAAAAAAACTCTGGAATGAGTAGGTGTGTCCAAACTTTTGACTGGTACTGTATATATACAGTTAAAGTCAGAAGTTTACATACACCTTAGCCAAATACATTTAAACTCACTTTTTCACAATTCCTGACATTTAATCCTAGTAAAAATTCCCTGTCCTAGGTCAGTTAGAATCACCACTTTATTTTAAGAATGTAAAATGTCAGAATAATAGTAGTGAGAATTATTTATTTAAGCTTTTATTTCTTTCATCACGTTCCAAGTGGGTCAGAAGTTTGCATACACTCAATTAGTATTTGGTAGTATTGGCTTTAAATTGTTTAACTTGGGTCCAAAATTTTGGGTAGCCTTCCACAAGCTTCCCACAATAAGTTGGCTGAATTTTGGCCCATTCATCCTGACAGTGCCGGTGTAACTGAGTCAGGTTGGTAGGCCTCCTTGCTCGCACACGCTTTTTCAGTTCTGCCCACAAATTTTCCATAGGATTGAGGTCAGGGCTTTGTGATGGCCACTCCAATACCTTGACTCTGTTGTCCTTAAGCAATTTTGCCACAATTTTGGAAGTATGCTTGGGGTCATTGTCCATTTGGAAGACCCATTTGCGACCAAGCTTTAACTTCCTGACTGATGTCTTGAGATGTTGCTTCAATATATCCACATAATTTTCCTCCCTCATGATGCCATCTGTTTTGTGAAGTGCACCAGTCCCTCCTGCAGCAAAGCACCCCCACAACATGATGCTGCCACCCCTGTGCTTCACATTTGGGATGGTGTTCTTCAGCTTGCAAGCCTCCCCCTTGTTCCTCCAAACATAACAATAGTACATTTTGCCAAACAGTTAAAAAAAAAAAACATCAGACCAGAGGAGATTTCTCCAAAAGTACGATCGTTGTCCCCATGTGCAGTTGCAAACCGTAGTCTTGCTTTTTTATGGCAGTTTTGGAGCAGTGGCTTCTTCCTTGCTGAGCGGCCTTTCAGGTTATGTCGATATAGGACTCGTTTTACTGTCGATATAGATAATTTTGTACCTGTTTCCTCCAGCATCTTCACAAGGTCCTTAACTTTTGTTCTGGGATTGATTCGCACTTTTTGCACCAAAGTACGTTTATCTCTAGGAGACAGAACGCGTCTCCTTCCTGAGCGGTATGATGGCTGCGTGGTCCCGTGGTGTTTATACTTGCGTACTATTGCTTGTACAGATGAACTTGTTACTTTCAGGTGTTTGGAAATTGCTCCGAAGGATGAACCAGACTTGTGGAGGTCTGAGGTCTTGGCTGATTTCTTTTGATTTTCCCATGATGTCAAGCAAAGAGGCACTGAGTTTGAAGGTAGGCCTTGAAATACATCCACAGGTACACCTCCAATTGACTCAAATTATGTTAATTAGTCTATCAGAAGCTTCTAAAGCCATGACATAATTTTCGGGAATTTTTCAAGCTCTTTAATGGCACAGTCAACTTTGTGTATGTAAACTTCTGACCCACTGGAATTGTGATAGAGTGAATTATAAGTTAAATAATCTGTGTGTAAATAATTGTTGTAAAAATTACTTGTGTCATGCACAAAGTAGATGTCCTAACCGACTTGCCAAAACTATAGTTTGTTAACAAGAAATTTGTGGAGTGGTTGAAAAACTAATTTTAATGACTCCAACCTAAGTGTATGTAAACTTCCAACTTCAACTGTATATATATGTGTATATATATAGATATATATACAGTATATATATATATAATTTATAAGTCCAAAAATGTATGTAGCCACTACATATTGCCCCTTTAAGTCTATCAAAAGTGTGTGAGTTTGAGCATGTGTCCATTAGGCCTTTTATATCAGCATTAATTAGATTGAACAATAAAAGCCCCACTTTTATTTCATAGGCTGGTATCTGCACTATGCAACTGTTACAAGAGCACATTTTTCACTGGCTGTCCACTGGTTTCAAAAACAATGATTGATAGGCAGCTTAAACTTCTTGAATTTAACCATTGTTGGGTTCAAATACACATTTAGATTTGTGAACAGCCATGCACAACAACCACAATCCGTAAGGCGCAAATAGCTAAATGAGAGAGGGGCAGTGTGATTCACATCAATGCGCTATGTAGATATCAATAATAAGTGATATCCGTATCACCCGTAGACTACACCACTGCTGTCATCCTTACCTCCAAGCGTTTATTCAAGTTGGATAATCTTTGGATGCTGACAGGAGTCGCACCATTGGAAGACATAGCTTGGACCGGAGCCTACAAAAACCTATTTTCCCGCGATCGATCAAACACATTTGGTGTGTCATCATAGTGGTCTCTGACTTGTGGTCAGACTTGCTCTGGTGGAACAAACTTTTTTTGTCATTGCTGATTTAAATGTCGATAAGAAGTGTCAAAGAACAACAATGTAGGGCATACGGGATCTGTGAAATGTGTATAGGTGCGGAGCTTTTGTGAAATAGCACAGTTACAAGTGGAAATCAAACTGGATGGACAACAGAAATAGAGGAAGGACTAAGAACAAACAAGAGAGAACTATTATAAAGTAGACTGTGTCTGTAAAATGTGTATAAGATGTATAAATTGAAGGTAAAAACCGAAATGTTTATCAGTTTACTCCAATTGGGGGATCGGTGGTAGGGTTTGCAGGGAATAATAATAAAGGTATATTCTTTTAAAAAGTATGTATGTCTATATAGGTATGTGTATGTATATATGTGTATATGTATGCATACGTGTATGGATATATATATTTACCCAAAAAAATATGGGGGATTGAAAAAAAAAAAAAAAAAAAAAAAAAGAAGTGTCAAAGATTTTCTTTTGCAAACGTCCTTTATGAATTTAAAAGTAATCCTAGAAGTAATCATCTCGTTTTTCAAAAGTATCTGTAATCCGATTACAATATTTTTGTTGGTAACGTAACGGATTACAGTTACCGATTTTTTTGTTTTTTTTTGTAATCCCTTACATGTAAAGGATTACATGTAATCCGTTACTCCCCAACCCTGGTTGTCTGGCATTTCTTCTATGAGTACTACAATGGAATCGGACTCAGCAACCATGTTGGCAGCTACCACAGTTCAACATACTGCTAATACGGCTACCTCTATCTCTAATTCATCCAATACAGTGCCTTGCAAAAGTATTCATCCCCCTTGCCGTTTTTCCGATTTTGTTGCATTACAACCTGTAATTTAAATTGATTTTTATTTGGATTTCATGTCAAATTGGTGAAGTGAAATTTTAAAAAATTACTTGTTTCAACAAAAAAAAAGTTAATAAAACTGAAAAGTTGTGTATTCACCCCTTTGTTATGAAGCCCCTAAATAAGATCTGGTGTAACCAATTACCTTCAGAAGTCACATAATTTGTTAAATACAACCCATCTGTGTGCAATCTGTGTCACATGTGTCACATGATCTCAGTATATATACACCTGTTCTGAAAGGCCCCAGAGTCTGCAACACCACTAAGCAAGGGGCACCGCCAAGCAAGTGGCACCATGAAGACCAAGGAGCTCTCCAAACAGGTCAGGGACAAAGTTGTGGAGAAGTACAGATCAGAGTTGGGTTATAAAAAAATATCTGAAACTTTGAACATCCCACAGAGCACCATTAAATCCATTATTAAAAAATGAAAAGAATATGGAACCACTTTAAGCCATACACAAACGAGTGGCCAGAAAAAAATCCATTGCTTAAAGTAGGCAAACATGTTTGGTGTTCGCCAAGAGGCATGTGGGAGACGGAAGAAGGTACTCTGGTCAGATGAGACTAAAATGTTGCTTTTTGCCCATCAAGGAAAACGCTATGTCTGGTGGAAAGCCAACACCTCCCATCACCCTGAGAACACCATCCCCACAGTGAAGCATGGTGGTGGCAGCATCATGCTGTGGGGATGGTTTTCTTCGGCAGGGACTGGGAAACTGGTCAGAATAGAAGGAATGATGGATGGCGCTAAATACAGGGAAATTCTTGAGGGAAACCTGTTTCATTCTTCCAGAGATTTCAGACTGGGACGCAGGTTCACCTTCCAGCAGGACAATGACCCTAAGCATACTGCTAAAGCAACACTCGAGCGGATTAAAGGGAAACATTTAAATGTCTTGGAATGGCCTAGTCAAAGTCCAGACCTCAATCCATTTGAGAATCTGTGGTATGACTTAAAGATTGCTGTACACCAATGGAACCCATCCAATTTGAAGGAGCTGGAGCAGTTTTGCCTTGAAGAATGGGCAAAAGTCCCAGTGGCTAGATGTGCCAAGCTTATAGAGACATACCCCAAGAGACTTGCAGCTGAATTTGCTGCAAAAGATGGCTCTACAAAGTATTGACTTTGGGGGGAGGGGTTGAATAGTTATGCACGCTCAAGTGTTCTGTTTTTTTGTCTTATTTCTTGTTTGTATCACAATTAAATATATTTTCCATCTTCAAAGTGGCATGTTGTGTAAATCAAATGATACACACCCCCAAAAATCTATTTTAATTCCAGGTTGTAAGGCAACAAAATAGGGAAAATGCCAAGGGGGTGTATAATTTCGCAAGCCACTGTATAGGTTCAATGACAACAGCCATGACCTCCACTTCAAGAAGTGTAACCATTGACAACTCAGGGAATACAATGGCGGGTAATTTAAAATGCTGATTGTTTTATGAATTATCATTCAGGATATTCGGTAGATATATTATTTTGCCACTTTGGTCTCACACTACATGTTGTCCTTGCTAACACAGGTAGTGGAACCACAAGCACGGACAATACCACTTCATGGGGCACCAGTGGCATGACCATGGTGAGTCTAGTAGTTTAGTAGTCTAGTAGATTTAATATATGATATGATATTATGTTAACACTTTATTTGAAGGGGGTATGCATAATGCATCTATATCACCTTTATGAAACCAATCATGACACCTTTGTGAATGTTGCAGTATCATTAATAGCAACCTTCATTACAGATTTTTTACTCAACATCATTCATGAGGCCACTAAGTAAATAGTCCTTGGAATTATTGCAAATTGTTTTAGAAAATAATTCAGCTGAATTTGCTGATATGCGCCTCTTTTGCACCGTAAGGGAGTCTAAACAAAGAGCTCTTTATATTTTGTACATATTTTTGATGATTTTAAGTGTTTTTTGTTTTTGCTAAGTCATTTAGTGTTTATTGGGTATATCTGGTTGTTTTCACCCATGGAGTTGAAGGACTGATGGCAAGTCTACTGGTGTGGTTTGGCTATACCTAGCTAGCGAATGTTTGCATTTAAAAGATCTCACTAAGCACCGGTTTCTTGACGAACGAGACCGGACTGCATTTTGGAAATGGGGATGGCTGATGTGGACTGATGTGTGGTGAACTTTTTTGCGCTGTAGCAGCTTCAGAGGCATCACCCAAGTGGGTGCTACTCGTTAGTTGTGGAGGAGTACTAAGTCCAGGCTACAGAGATGTTGAGCTGAGGACGACATCAGGGCCAGCAAGCCAACTGCATCATCTGGCATCGATCATCTGGCATCACCATCATCAAATCATCTAGCCTAACTCCAGTCGGTTATCAGAAGCCCCAGTCTCTGTCATAAGTGGGTACACTCTGTTGTGACGGAACTCTCAGAGCTGGCTTCATCACCATCAACATCAATTTCTTTGTTTTTAATCTACCTAATTGTTATGTCAATGTACATTTTTCCTTTTTAATCTGTTGCCCTATTCTGCAATTCAGCTTTTAGCTGCAAATGTGTAGTTTACAAGATTAAATGAACCAATGAAACAATATACCCTTCATATACTGTATAGCAATATATCCCACTCATTATCTACATTTCATTGATACACTGTAACCTGAATCATTTTCTCCAGCAGAGAGACAGGTCATACTGTATTAGTTGACAAGTCACATAGAAAAGGTGATCTTGTACAATGTTGCATGGGGCAGAAATGGGCATTCACACACAGTGCTACACAAATACCTTTTTACTGTAGGCTGCTGCTTTACAATAGATTCTACCCTGATATCTGATTATTTATTTGACTCATGTACTGTATAAGGATACTGCAACTGATTTTTTTTTTAATCCCGTAAACTTTGCTAGCTAAACACTGTATGGAAAATGGTATTTACCATTATTTACCGTCTACCATCTACTAAAAAGAACAGCTTTGAAAATTGTATCTAGTATTTTTTGCTGTTGGATTAAATGTTAGATAAAATGACTAAACGGTGAGTCTATCATTATCTGACTAAACTAAACTAAACTAAATGTTCTTATGGTATTTCATGAAAAACTTTTGCATGTATGACTCAGGGGTTAAATATGTATTCAACTCCAATTAATGCACAATGAAAGGTTCTGAACATAAGATAATGGGTATTACTCAGTGTTTTGAAAATGCACCCCCTTACATCTGAAAAGTGATTGAAAAAAACTATAAGTGAATACAGACAGTTTTTTTTTCAGTTCTACCACTGAGTGTACATAACCACAGTGCGTGTGTGTTGGTGGGTGTGGGTGTGAGTGAGGGGGTTGAGGGGATGGTGACTGGGCCAATGTTTGTGTCTGTGCATGTTGGCACCGAGGAATGAAGTAACTTGGTGGGAGAGATTGTTTCATGATACATGTAGTCCGCTTTACCATCCTTTTAATGCCTTATCTGGGAGCTTTCCTCAAGACAAGTATAACGGTCGTCATATTCGTTCTCCTCCTCCTCCTCAATCAGCTCCTGATTGGCTGGCGGCTCTGGCAGCTCCTGACTGGCTGGCGGCTCTGGCAGCTCCTGACTGGCTGGCGGCTCTGACAGCTCCTGACTGGCTGGCGGCTCTGGCGGCTCCTGACTGGCTGGCGGCTCTGGCGGTTCCTGACTGGCTGGCGGCTCTGGCGGCTTCTGACTGGCTGGCGGCTCTGGCAGCTCCTGACTGGCTGGCGGCTCTGGCAGCTCCTGACTGGCTGGCGGCTCTGGCAGCTCCTGACTGGCTGGCGGCTCTAACGACTCGGGGCAGACGGATGGCTCAGATGGCGCCGGGCAGACGGATGGCTCAGATGGCGCCGGGCAGACGGATGGCTCAGATGGCGCTGGGCAGACGGATGGCTCAGATGGAGCTGGGCAGACGGATGGCTCAGATGGCGCTGGGCAGACGGATGGCTCAGATGGCGCTGGGCAGACGGATGGCTCAGATGGTGCTGGGCAGACGGATGGCTCAGATGGTGCTGGGCAGACGGATGACTCAGATGGCGCTGGGCAGACGGATGGCTCAGATGGCGCTGGGCAGACGGATGACTCAGATGGCGCTGGGCAGACGGATGGCTCAGACGGCGCTGGGCAGACGAGCAGTGCAGGCGGCGTTGGGCAGACGGCCGACTCTGACCTGCTGAGGCGCACAGTAGGCCTGGTGCGTGGTGCCGGAACTGGTGGTACCTGACTGGAGACACGCACCTCAAGGCTAGTGCGGGGAACTGGAACAGGGCACACTGGACTCTCGAGGCGCACTATAGGCCTGGTGCGTGGTACCGGAACTGGAGGTACCGGGCTGAGGGCACGCACCTCAGGGCGAGTGCGGGGAGAAGGAACAGTGCGTACAGGGCTCTGGAGACGCACAGGAGGCTTGGTGCGTGGTGCCGGAACTGGAGGTACTGGGCTGGAGACACGCACCACAGGGAGAGTGCATGGAGGAGGAACAGGGCTCTGGAGACGCACTGGAAGCCTGGTGCGTGGTGTAGGCACTGGTGGTACTGGGCTGGGGCGGGAAGGTGGTGCCGGATATACCGGACCGTGCAGGCGTACTGGCTCCCTTGAGCACCGAGCCTGCCCAACCTTACCTGGTTGAATGCTCCCCGTAGCCCGTCCAGTGCGGGGAGGTGGAATAACCTGCACTGGGCTGTGTAGGCGAACCGGGGACACCATGCGTAAGGCTGGTGCCATGTACACTGGCCCAAGGAGACGTACTGGAGGCCAGATATGTAGAGCCGGCTTCATGGCACTTGGCCTAATGCTCACTCTAGCCCGGCCAGTGCGGGGAGGTGGAATAACCCGCACCGGGCTATGCACACGTACAGGAGACACCGTGCGCTCTTCCGCATAACACGGTGTCTGCCCGTACTCCCGCTCTCCACGGTAAGCATGGGAAGTGGGCGCAGGTTTCCTACCTGCCTTCGCCACACTCCCTTTTCTTCACGGGCTTCTTACCGCGTCGTCGTGCTAACCTCATTCGCCGGTATCCCTCTGCACATTGCTCCATCGAATCCCAGGCGGGCTCCGGCACTCTCCCTGGGTCAACCGACCACCTGTCTATTTCCTCCCAAGTGGTGTAACCCAGATCCGGCTCCTGCTGCCGAGCTAGCTCCTCGACACACCGCCTCTCTGCTTTTGCTGCCTCCAGCTCTGCTTGGGGCGTTGATACTCCTCTGGCTCTGCCCAGGGTCCTTTTCTGTCTACCTCGTCCTCCCATGTCCATTTCTCCTGGTCCTGCTGCTGCTGCTGCCCGTTACCCCGCTGCTTGATCCTTTGTTGGTGGGTGATTCTGTAACGGTCGTCATATTCGTTCTCCTCCTCAGACGAGGAGGAGCATGGATCGGACCAACACGCAGCGAGGTATGTAGACATAATGAATTTAATAGGCAAGACGAACACTGACACGAACTACACTTGATAATTTACAAAATAACAAACAAACGACGTAGACTGACCTGAGCATGAGAACTACATATAACGAAGAATGCACGAACAGGAAAAACGAATGAACGAACGAGACAGTACCGTGTGGTGCAACAAAACACAGACACAGCGACAATCACCCACAAACAAACAGTGAGAACAGCCTACCTTAATATGGTTCTCAATCAGAGGAAACGTCAAACACCTGCCTCTAATTGAGAACCATATCAGGCAACACATTTAACCAAACATAGAAACACATAACATAGAATGCCCACCCCAACTCACGCCCTGACCAACTAAACACGTACAAAAAACAACAGAAAACAGGTCAGGAACGTGACAACAAGCAATTTCACATCAATTAGCATGCACGATGTCACCCTTTATAAAGCACAGTTTTTGAGGGAATTAGCCAGTTATGTCACATTTAGTAATGCCCTTTAAGTTGTTTAAGTCCTCCTTTATGCACCCTTTATTGTGGAGTATGACACATAAGTACAGTTGATCTGTGTAGTGCAGACTTGATGTATGCTGTATAGACTTTCTAAGTAGTACTTCATTCAATCCGAAATTACTGTTGTTTGACTGTTTAGAGAAATCATACATAGATGCGGTGCTCAGTATCTGATTGTCTCTCTCTCTCTCATTCTCTCTCTCTCTCTCTCGCTCTCTCTCTCTCAAAGATATCCTGTCGCCAGTTCTCCTGTAACTCCTCAGACTGCTACGATGTGTACATGAACATGACTTCTGTTTCATGCGACGCTAACATCACCTTCTGTGAGGTACAGTATGCGCTATGCGTGTATTGCAGAATTTTTGAATTTGAATAATACAAATGTACTTACATTTCTCATGCAACTTTTGCATGCTATAGTTCATATTGCATCTGCTGTCATTAATTCACGTCACACCTATTTTAGATGCGATCTTCCTGGCCCTAATACTAAAAGTTTCACATAATTTTTATTATTTTAAGTCAGTTGCATTTGTAACAACTATACCGGAATGTGGTTCTAACTCCATCTTTTATTCCCTTGTTGAACAATAACAAAACATTTAAATGTATTTGCTTTTAAGAGTGTGCTAACAAAATGTGTGTGATACCTTCTCAGCTGAAGAGACAGGAAGACATGACTTACACCGGTGGCTGCAGTTCCTCCTGCAGTAATGCCTGTGTCAACGACACTCAGACCAACTGTTCGATGGGATGCTGCAACTCCACTGGCTGTCTTAGCTCTACCCTGGCCTCCATTGTTCTCACAAACACTACAACAGGTAAACCGTTTTTAGTCCCCCCCCCCCCCAAAAAAAAATTACAATAAAGAAAACCAATGTCCTGTGGCCTACGGTGGTCCACTGGTTTAAACCACTGCCTCTGGATCACATGCACTGTGTACCTCCGAGAGCATGGGTTCAAATCTGTCCCACTGCTCAAGCACCTTCTCTCCTCCTTACTTTCTTCTCTAGCCATCCTGTCTATTAAACACAAAAAATACCTAAGGGACTAGCCCCCTCCATACATTTTTGGGGGATATCTAAGTGCCCTGCATTATGATTGTTTTCTATGCTATTCTGCAATTCTTCAGTTTCCTTGTAAACTGTGTGCAAGACTCAATAAAGTCAAAGTCAAACCGTACTATGGTGTCCTTTGTGTTAGAATTGGTGAGCCTGTAAAAACCCTGTATTTTACTGTGAGGGATCCATGCTTACATGTATCACCACCACATTGGGAGACTGTTACTGTATGGGGCTGAGCTATATCTGCTGGTCTGTTGAACTATTCGTTTTCTGACAATGCATAGCATCTTATCACTATTCCTTTCATTTCAACACATCTGTAAAACGTGCTATTTATTTTTGATTAAATCTGAATTGTATTATATGAGCATGAAAGTACAATGCACTATATACAGTGCAAGATTGAGACATGAGTCATCTCAAAGATACTTATTTTATTTGTTCCTCCAGTGACTACAGTGATGATGACCACCACCACAACAACAGCAGCAGCCACCACTACAACTGCTGAACCAACCGATGTAAGAACTAGCTTTTGGGCAGCAACTTGATGTTCTCAGGTTGATGTAGGCCTACAATAGTAAATTTCCCAATATGTTAGGGTACATTTATATACACATTAAACGGGCAATCTGGGAGTGTGTGTGTGTGTGTGTGTGTGTGTGTGTGTGTGTGTGTGTGTGTGTGTGTGTGTGTGTGTGTGTGTGTGTGTGTGTGTGTGTGTGTGTGTTAGAGCTGTGACGGTCATGGAATTTTGGATAATAGTTATTGTTCAGGCAAGTGACAGCGGTCACCATTATAATAGTCTTAAAGACACATTTTCTCCTCTCCTCCGCTCCCGTGCTGCTGTTGCAGGGAGGGGGAGTTGTCTAGACAACCAAAGACACCTTGCTTGTTTCAGCAAGGAGCAACACTGTTTAATCACTGAGTTGATGTTAACGCGGAAAAGGGCTCAACTGCATGAATGCCCGGTAGTCCCGTCTTCAGTGAGCTATCTGTTTGTCGTCGGCTCTAAGAACCGGCTCGCATATCAGAAGAGCCGAATCTATTTATAAAAATATAACAAAAATTAAGATATGAATAATGAAAAGATTTAAATGAATAGAATTAACTAATTCTAAGAACAAAAAAAGAAAATAAATGATATAGGCCTAAATGCTCAAGCGCACACACATTCGTTCTGACTATCTGCTCAGACTAACAGCCTCACCTGTTGCTCCTGTCAATCAGACACGCAGTGTAAACCAAGGAACCAAAGCCGTTGAGAGAGAGGAAAACTGTGAAAACAACAGCTGGAAAATGAGTCGGAAGCACAGTAGCATTTGGATGCATTTTAATAATGTAGACAATGTTAAAGCACAGTGTAGAATTTGCCAAAACAAAATCTCATATAAAGCCGGTTCTACGCACAATCTACACCAGCATATGCGAACTGTGAAGCTAGCTGTAGCGGAGCTTCAAGAAACTAGCGGGCCTGCTAGTGATAGTGGTGGAGCCAGCACCTCCACACGTGGAGATATATCCACTCAGTCAAGTAGGCCTACTCCGTGACCCACAGCAACGCAGTCTTCTATGGACCAGTTTATGCCCAAAGTCTATGTCTGTAACAAAACAAGGCCAAATTGATATTGCATTGGCTAAAATGATTGCCACCGATTTCCAGCCATTTTCGATCGTGGAGGACAGAGGTTTTAGAAATTATAGCAATAGTCTAAATCCAATGTACACAAATCTAAGCAGGAAAACCCTTTCAAATTCATTTATTCCACAACTGTACGAGAGCACACAGGCTTCAGTGCGGGAAAGAGTCCAAAAAGCGACTGCAGTTTGCCTTACCGCTGACTGCTGGACATCAAGGATAACCACTTCTTACATGTCGGTTACATGTTACTTCATTGAAGATTTTTTGATGTCTAGCTGTCTTCTGGACTGCTTAGAGTTCAGCGACAGACACACCTCAGAGAACTTGGCAGACGAACTGTTGAGAGTGTCCAGAGAATGGCAAGTAGATGGAAAAGTGGTCTGTTGTGTTAGCAACAATGCAGCTAACATAACCAAAGCCATGAGCATTTTTAAATGGAACCCTCATCCATGTCTTGCCCACACAATCAACCTGATTGTTAGAGATGCTCTGGAGGTGATGAAGCCCACTGTGAACAAAGTGAAAGCAGCCTTGGAATACTTCTACGGGAGCACAATAGGTGCTGAAAAACTAAAGTCTACGCAACGCCAGATGGGGATGCCTGAGCTGAGGCCTAAACACGACTGCACTACAAGGTGGAATTCAACATTTTATATGTTGAAGCGGTTTCTTGAGTCAAAGGATGCCATCATCTCTACCCTGACCATTGTCAATGCACCTGTTGATGCTCTGACCCAAGAGGAATGGGAGGTGGCGTGCAGAGTCCTGGAACCCTTTGAGCAGTTCCCTGTTGAGATCAGTGGAGAGAGATACAGTAGGCAGTTATTACTACATCATAATTTAATCCAGTACTATATATGTATGTGGGCAGTAGAGGAGAATGTAGTATCAGTAGGCAAAACATGAACCTGAACTAATAAGTTACTGTTCTCTCTTATCAGCTATTTGACAGCCGCAAAAAATGATACTCCTGTGTAAGGGTCTGCAGCGAATCACAGCCAGCTGCCAGAGAGAAGCAAATGTAACCACAGGACATTTGACAGAGTTGATTGACACACTATGTTCATCAATGGACAGAAAGTTCCACAGAATGGAATATAATCACGTGCTTTCAGAAACCGCTGCACTTGACCCCAGGTTTAAGAAGTTAGCCTTCACTGATGCCAGAGTAATTGATGAGGCTCTTCATAGAATAACTTCAGCAGCAGGGAGGGACAGCCCCAGCAGTCAGCTGGCTCAGGTACCAGGGCAACAGGAATAAGAGGGAGCAGATGGAGCAGAAGCACCACTAGTGGTGCCACAAACATCTGCTGTTTGGATGCTGTTTGATGAGAGAGCAACTGGGGATGCAGCACGAAGGAATCCCTCAGCTGGTGCCATAACGGAGCCTGTCCTTCAAAGATCTGCAGATCCTATGAGCTGCTGGAAGAACAAGGCCTCTGTCTACCCACGGCTTACTAAAGTCATGACAGGGAGACTCTGCATAGTAGCCACATCCGTTCCCTCTGAGAGGGTCTTCTCGAAAACGGGACAAATAATTACTGAAAGAAGAAACCGCATTAGCCCCTCGAAAGTGAGGCAGCTTGCATTTCTGAATGCAAATCGCTCAAAAGCAAAATATGGTCAGCATTGCTGTGTGCTGCTGGTTATAACATGGCAATAAAGAAGAGAGAGAAAAGAGGGACCAGTTTAATGTTTTAAGTCGGATGCCCTCAGTTTTGCACATTGTTATTTATTTATTTTTTGATATGGTGCAATATTCTATTATTATGTTGTTCAGATTGTATTTGTTTTGAATGGTTAGATTTATATGCATTTTGTTTATATACATTCAAAAGTTATACTTTAAATGCAAATGTTTAATAGCATTCTTTTTCACAACAAACCAATGCTTTTTAAATAAATTCTGGTTAAGGTAGAGATGGTTTCATTTAATAATTGAATTAGAATTGTTTTACACCAATCATAGTCAAACTATCACAAACTGTTTGACTTGAAAAAATACAAAACATGTTTTTTTTAAAGAGACGTTTGGGAGCCAAAAGAACCGTCTCTTATTGGTGAGCTGAGCCGAATGAGCCGGCTCACTGAAAAGAGCCGGAATGCCCATCACTACTCTGAAGCTTTGTCAGAGTGATCATTGCGTTCTTGGTCACCTCCCTGACCAAGGCCCTTCTCCCCCGATTCCATGTTTGGCCAGGCGGCCAGCTCTAGGAAGAGTCTTGGTGGTTCCAAACTTCTTCCATTTAAGGATTATGGAGGCCCCTGTGTTCTTGGAGACATCCAATGCTGCAGAAATTGTTGGGTACCCTTCCCCAGATCTGTGCCTCGACACAATCCTTTCTTAGAGCTCTACGGCGGTTCCTTCGACCTCATGTCTTTGTTTTTGCTCTGACATGCACTGTCAACTGTGGGACCTTATATAGACGGGTGTGTGCATTTCCAAATAATGTCCAATCAATTGAATTTACCACAGGTGGACTCCAATCAAGTTGTAGAAACATCTCAAGGATGATCAATGGAAACAGGATGCACCTGAGCTCAATTTTGAGTCTCACAGCAAAGGGTCTGAATACTTATATTTTTGCTCATTATGGGGTGTTGTTTGTAGATTGCTGACGAATTTAAAAAATACAATCCATTTTAGAATAGGGCTGTAACGTTGCAAAATGTAGAAAAAGACCCAGAGTTACCTCTAATGCCCAGGATAAGTTCATTAGATTTACCAGCCTTTACCAGCCTCAGCCCTCCAGGCTGTGTAAGGGCTATTTGACCAAGAAGGAGAGTTATAGAGTACTGCATCAGATGTACATTATGCCTTGAATCTATGCTATCGTGCCTGTAACGGCTTTTTTCCAGTCCTAGCTGGTGCAGAGAAACACAAAGACAGGAAACAATCACCCACAAACAAACAGTGAACACGGGATACCTTAATATGGTTCCCAATCAGAGACAATGACAAACACCTGCCTCTGATTGAGAACCATATTAGGCCAAACAAGAAACCCAACATAGAAACACAAAACATAGAATGCCCACCCAGCTCACGTCCTGACCAACTAAACAAAGACTAAACAAAGGAAATAAGGTCAGGAACGTGACAGTACCCCCCCCCCCCCCCCCCCCCCCCACCCCCCAAGGTGCAGACTCCGGCCGCAAAACCTGAACCTATAGGGGAGGGTCTGGGTGGGCATCTGTCCACGGTGGCGGCTCTGGCGCTGGACGTGGTCCACACCCCACCATAGTTAACCCCCGCTTCCGTGGCCTCCTCTTAACGGCGACCCTCCAAATTAACCCCACTGGACTGATGGGCGCCTCTGGACGGAGGGGCAGCACCGGACTGAGGGGCAGCTCCGGCCTAAGAGGCAGCACCGGACTAAGGGGCAGCACCGGACTGAGGGGCAGCACCGGACTGAGGGGCAGCACCGGACTGAGGGGTAGCTCATGATTTAAGGGCAACACACACCACTGGGCGAGTGCTGGGAGGAGGAATAGGGCGTACTGGACTCTGGAGACGCACAGGAAGCCTGGTGCGTGGTGTTGGCACTGGTGGTACTGGGCTGGGGCGGGGAGGTGGCACCGGATAGACCGGACCGTGAAGGCCTACTGGAGCTCTTGAGCACCGAACCTGCCCTACCTTACCTGGTTGAATGTTCCCCGTGGCCAGGCCAGTGCGGGGAGGTGGAATAACCCGCACTGGGCTGTGCTGGCGAACCGGGGACACCATGCGTAAGGCTGTTGCCATGTACACCGGCCAGAGGAAACACACTGGAGACCAGATGCGTTGAGCCGGCTTCATGGCACCTGGCTCAATGCCCAACCTAGCCCGGCCGATACGTGGAGCTGGGATGTACCGCACCGGGCTATGCACACGTACAGGAGACACCGTGCGCTCTTCCGCATAACACGGTGTCTGCCCGTACTCTCGCTCTCCACGGTAAGCCCGGGAAGTTGG